>NC_142953.1:16243460-16258460 GCF_046866305.1 Octopus bimaculoides
ATCATCATCATCGTTTAACGTCCGCTTTCCATGCTAGCATGGGTTGGACGATTTGACTGAGGACTGGTGAAACCGGATGGTAACACCAGGCTCCAGTCTAATTTGGCAGAGTTTCTACAGCTGGATGCCCTTCCTAACGCCAACAAATAATAAATGAGTGTATGCATATATATGTACAGGTATGTGCATACCGACATCCACCTGTATGTATAGGTGCATATCTGGGTACAGGACATTGCAAACAATAGCACAATAATTCATGTTTGTGTATGTCATTGTTTTAACATAGTGTGATAATTGGGAAACAAGCATTCACTGTCTAACAAGCAATGTTGTTCATTTTGAATCTTCTGTGTAAACATATCCCAACTAAAGAGAAGCATTACGGTACTTGGAAAACAGAGGAAGGTTGGCAACAGAAAGGGCACCTATCCAGGGAAAATTTGCCCCATTGAATTCCATGTGACCATGCAAGCATAGGAGAGTAGACATAAAAATGATGATGATGATGATGATGATGATGGTGGTGGTGATGGTGGGAGGCAGGGTGATATGTGTTGGAATTATTATTGTGTTTTTTAATAGTTTGCTATTTGTCTTCTTGCATTTTTCATTGCAGTTTGATTGGTTAAAATATTTAACAGAGACATTTAGTGCAGCCAACATCACCCTCACCACTGAACAGCCTGTTGTTGTTTATGCCTTGGATTTTCTAACAAATCTTGTTCAGATCTTAAAAGTAACTCCCAAAAAGTAAGTCACTGAAATTGTTTCAAAGGAAAAAACAACAAACAATGTTGCCATTAATAAGCTAAATTTGATGACCAGTAGTGTTATGATTATAGGAGAAATGTTGATTATCAGGTCAGCAGAATGTAGATGTGCAGGCTAAAGTTGATAGGTAGAAGGAGGGAATTTCGGTGGGAATATTAGTCCTGAGGTGGAAGGATTGGATAAAGTGTTTACCATATGACTAGTTCCCTAAAAACCGATGACATCAAAATGTTTGTATTTGAATATAATTCTCAGCCGAGATCTCATTATTATAATAAGGGTAGGTTGGACAGCAAGCAGGCAGAATTATTAACATGCTGAACGAAATTCTTTTTCCAGCTTTTTACATTCGGAGTTCAAATTCTGCCCAGGTTGGCTTTGCCTTTCATCCTCTCAGAGTTGATAAAGTAAGTACCAGCTGAGCACTGAGGATTAATGTAATCAACACATCTTCCTCTCCTTAAATTGCTGGCCTTGTGCCAAGATTTGAAACAATTATAATAGCTGTAGGTGTAGTTGTGTTGTTAAGAAGTTAATTTTCTGACCTTGTGGGTCTCAGATTCAGCCTCACTGCACAGCACTTTGGGTAAGCGTCTTCTGTTATAGGCCCAAGCTGACCAAACCCTTGTGAGTGTATTTTGTAGATGGAAACTGAAAGAAGTCTGCTGTATAAGTATGTATGTGTGTATATATGTGCACATTTGTGTGTCCATTTACATTTGTGCTTCTCAGACATCATAAGATGTAAGTGATGATGTTGTCAGTTCTCTTGTCAGCAAATCATCTGCTAACTTTGTGTCTCTGAAAACGTGGAATAAAAGATCCTTTACTTGAAAACAGATAAGGCTTAGGGACAGGAAAAGCATCCGGCTAAAAGAATATTATTGCAATAATATATTCATCTTACGCATGCTAGCATGGAAAATCAGAAGTAAAAACAAATGAAATAAATGATAAAACCTCCATCATAGTACTTATATATGACGAGCTTCTACACAATTTCTATCTAGAAAATTCAGTTACAAAGTATTGGGTGGCCTGGGGTTATAATAGAAGACATTTACCCAAGGTGCTGTGTCGTGGGACTGAACCTGAAATCATGAGGCTGCAAAGTGAGCTTCTTGACCTGCACCAGTATTGTAAAACTTAAGCAAATAATTTACTGTCTTTTTTTAAAATCTTTTCCATATTAGTGATTGTGGTGACATTAGAGTTTAATATTGGGTTTCAACTTTAATGACTTTCTTTTTTTCGCTTGTTGAGTCTGGAGGAATACCTCAATAATATATTTATCTAGCCTATTGTAAAACATATGTAAAATGATCAAACAATATTTTCACACCATAAATGTATTTCCACTTATGTAAATATATTTCCACTAATGTGAATATATTTCCACTACCATAACTATATCTCCATAAAAAAGTGGTTGGCATTACAAAGGGCATCCAGCCATAGAAACCATGCCAAAGCTGACATTAGAGCTCATTGCAACCTTATGGCTTGTCAGACCTATCAAATCATCTAATCCATGCCAGTATGGAAAGTGGACATTGAATGATGATGATGATATATACATATCCACTACCTTGAATATAATTTCCATAAATCATCAACATATTTCCACAATCCTACATATATTTCTCCCATCATAATCTTTTTCCCCACTACCTTAAGTACATTTCTACAGTCATAAATATATTTTCACAACCATAAACGTATTTCCACAACCAGACACTTATTTCCACCACTATAAATTACTTTCCTCTACCTTAAATATATTTCCACTGCTTTAAATATATTTCTACTACCATAAATATATTTCCACTTCCATAAACACATTTCCACTCAGCATTGACTTTGATTTGTATAATTGATAAATAGAACCAGAACCTGTTTCCTGAAAGACATATTCATTTCTTTATCAATTTGTATTTCTGTTTCTGCAGGACTCTGGCTAACTATCTGGTATGGAGAATTATTATGAATCGGGTTAATAATTTACCCAAAAAGTACAGGGACATGAAGAAGGATTACCATGAGGTAAACTTGGACTGCATTTTAACTTATGTACATTTATTAAGGACTCTTTTTCATATTTTTTAAAGAATGATTTAGTAATAAAGGGATGCACTGTACTTGTGACTTTTGCATAACTACTCTCTTTGGTGAGATTACGGTAGGGTAAACTTAATTACAAATATCTATTAAAAAGTTTCCTGGTTTGGGTGTGAATTTGATTTTTAATAAGTTTATCACAAAAGGAAGGGCAACCTAAGGCTGTGTATGTGTTTGTGTGTGCACACATGCATGTGTGTATGTGTATGTGCATGCACATGTATGTTTGTCTCTATGTGTTGTACATGTGTGCATGGGTGTGTTGTATGTGTGTCGTGTGTATGTATATATATATATGTTATATGTACATGTGTGTTGTATGTTATATGTACATGTGTGTTGTATGCATGAGTGTCTTGTCTTGTCTTGTCTATGTATGAGTTATATGCAAATCTTGATATTCTTGTATTGCACTGTTTAAAAACCATAAATGTCTCATTACTTTAGAAATAACTAGAAGTACTGTGCATGGGCTGGGGCTAAATAACTCCCATTTCTGTCAATTTTTCAAAGGATTATTTTAATGGATTATCCTATTCCTATTTTCTTTTGTGGTTTATCTAAAACAGAGAATCTTTGGTCAGCAAAGTGAGACACCAAGATGGCGGGAATGTGCAACATTTGTGGCAGACAACCTGGGAAATGCTATTGGACGGCTCTTTATCGCAAATTACTTTGACGAAGAAGCTAAGAAAAGCGTGAGTAAAGCAATTTTAGTCAATCATTATCATTTTACCATCCATTTTTCCATGTTTTCCTGGGTTAGATGTAATTTGTTGAGGCATATTTTCTATGGCTAGATGCCCTTTCTGTCACCAACCTTTACCTGTTTCTGATCAAGGTAATATTTTCTCACAACTACAGATATTTTTTACTTTAGACTGGAAATGAACTACCTCACATGTATGATGATAATGTTCATTTTCAACTATGACATGATGTCCATACAATGTTACACACAAAACACAAACACACATATATAATGCATTAAGTATGATACACAGATGGCTATTTTCATGATACTGTGTCTGTTGCACATAATGATTTTTATTCAGCTGGCTGGCTAATTACAACATCAGTGATTCTTCAATCACTGTTTTCCTATATCAGTGATAATGAATTTTGTCTTAGCATGCTACTGACATTGAGTGTATGCTACTGACAAAACCCAAAGATGTGGAAATACACACCTAGCATTCTCACCATTGCTGTTGGACAATTTTTCTCTCTTACTGATATATTTGAGTTATTTAACACAGCACATCCATAAGAGATATTATCACTGAATGAATATCACAATAAATTTGTCTTTTCATAGTGTATTTCTGTTAAGTATGATGCACATATGGCTATTTTAATCTAATACTGCTTCTGTTGCATATAATGGATAAATAATTAACTTTCTTGTTTGTTATCAGAACCAGAATCTATCTGTATGTTTTAACCAAACAGTCAAAAGCACTCTTTTTTAAATTCTGATTTGAATTTCTAAATATTTTGGTAGGCCAAAGAAATGATCCAGAACATCCGAGAAGCTTTTAATGAACTTCTACATGAGGTAGAATGGATGGACAGCAGTACGATAGAAGTGGCACAAGAGAAGGTCAGTAAAACTTACCTCTTGCTGTTTAGCCCCATGGATATCACTGGTACCAGCAGTCCAATGATCAAAGATGTCCCAGTTGAGACAGTCCCATTTTTTTTTCTCCAGGCTAAGTGCACTCAAAGCAATATATCCATCACTTCCTATTTCTCTAGAATAGTATGATGTGATGTGAGAGAAGAAAAAAATTGGTTGTTACAGCAGTGTACTGGCTCTTATGTTGACTGATGGAGTAAACTTATATTCAAAGCTGTTCCAGCCATGACCATCCTTTTATTTTCTGCATATTTTCTACACTGTCCTGTGTGTCCTCCTTTAAAATAGAAAGTGTGATTTGATTGTTATTTCTTGTTGGCTGAGCAACCACACAGGAGTTCCCTAGTCAGTTGGTTTTGTCCAGCCTGTGACTATTTTGTGTGTTTGGATATAACCGGTGGGATGATGGGGTATGGGGGTGGTCTGTCCAGTTGTTACAAGTAACATTGATTTATCATTAGTGGAACACTTCTGCTCCAGAATGATGTTGAAATTACTGAAGTATTTTTATTTAGATTATATAATGAGGCAATGGCTTGCCAGAATTGATAGAACATCAGACAAAATGCCTTGTGCTATTTAGTTACAGCTCTCTATGTACTGATTTCAAATTTTGTCAAGATTATTTTTGCCTTTATTTTTCTGGGGCCAATAGACTAAAGAACTGCATCTGATTGCATAAAAGACACATGGGTACATTTGCTGTACCCCAGTTTCAGCAGGGAATATTGAGGAGAAATGTTTTCAGAGCATTAAAACATGGAATATTTAAAGCAATCTAACAGTTCATTACAAAACCTTAGAACAGTGCCTTAGCTTATCATCATCACTATCATCGTTTAACCTATGCCGGCATGGGTTGGATGGTTTAACAGGAGCTGACCAAGCAGGGGCCTGTACCATGCTTCTGTGTCTGTTTTGGCATGGTTTTTACTGCTGGATGCCGTCTTTAACACCAGTCACTCCACAGAGTGGGCTGAGTGCTTTTTACGTGGCACCAGCATAGGCAAGGTCAGTTTTGACATGATTTTTACAGCTGGATGCCAACCACTTTATGGTGTGGGCTGGGTACTTTTTAAATGGTTCCTGCACTGGAACTTATGTTTAAGTAAAAATTATTGTTATGGAGTCAGGTTAGATAGAAGAGAAGTTAGCTTCTAGAAGTGAGCATCAGAGACAAAATTAGCCAATGGGAGACCTGAATTCACATAAAGGATTCAGAGTGATTATTTTTTGAGAGAAAAAGTATGTCTTATATGCCATCTAATATGGTATCTGTAGTTACTGTTTAGCCCCAGGGCAATACTAATAGATGAGACCAATGAATCAAAGGTATTCCAGCCATGACTGTCCTGCCATTTTAAGAGCATTGAGGACCACATTATTTGATGTGTCCTTTCATTATTTAAGATATCAGGGTGTGATCTGAGGGTATTTAGCTACTATTTCTTGCATGATGAAAAACAACATAAAGGCTCCTTCATTAGCTTGAATAAAGTGCTGAGAGTGATTAAAGCCAACAGCTCTCTACCACCCATCATTTTGTACTTTGTGCTGATGCTACAGTTCGTTATTATGCTCATTAATTTCAGGCAAATGCCATTGTTGAAAGAATTGGATATCCACCTTACATACTTAATGATACAGTTTTAACGAACATGTACTATCACGTAAGTAATGGCATGTTTTCATTTGTTTCATTTAATTTATGGTTAATTAGCCTAAATTTCAAACCAGTGGTTAATGAGAGGAAGAAGTAATCAAGGGAAAGCTATTCGTCTTTACAGTGTATATTTTCAGTCTCTATCAATAAGCACTTCATCTTTACAGCATGCATTTATACACACACACACACACACACACACACACACACACTTTATCTTTGCAGCATATATTTACAATATAAAGGTGGAGGTGCAATGGCCCAGTGGTTAGGGCAGCGGACTAGTGGTCATAGGATCGTGATTTTGATTCCCACACTGGGTGTTGTGGGTGTTTAGTGAGCAAAAAAACCTGAAACTCCACGAGGCTCTGGCAGGGGGTGATGGTGAACCTTGCTATACTCTTTCACTACAACTTTCTCTCACTCTTTCTTCCTGTTTCTGTTGTGCCTGTAATTCAAAAGGCCAGCCTTGTCACACTCTGTGTCACACTGAATCTCTCCGAGAACTATGTTAAGGGTGCACGTGTCAGTGGAGTGCTCAGCCACTTGCACGTTAATTTCATGAGCAGGCTGTTCCGTTGCTCGGATCAACTGGAACCCTTGTCATAACCGATGGAGTATCACGATGACGACAATATAAATACATGCATGCACACATACATACATATGTACATACCCCACCACACACATAAATCCTCATCTTTTAACGTCCATTTTCCGTGCTGGTATGGGTTGGACGGTTTGACATGGAGCTGGCCAATCCACTTTCCAAGCTGGCCTGGGTTGGATGGTTTGACAATAATGGATCAAAGGAATGAAAGACCATATCTTGCTCCATTGTCTCAGTTTGGGATTGGTTTCTATGGCTGAATGCCCTTCTTAATACCAGCTACTTACAGAGTGTGCTGAGTACAATTTTTTCATGGCACCAGCACTAGAGAGGTTGTTTTTCCCCTCGGCAAGACTAAAGAGTTCTCATAACCATAAATAGTCTTTGTCTAATTCACCAACCACTTTACAGAATGTTCTAGGTACTTTTTACATGCCACTAGTGCAAGTGAGGTCTCTTTGTAATCTACAAGGTGAGATGTTGGTAGAGGTCTCAGTAAGAGAAATTAATGCCCTTATCCACCAACTCATGATGTAATATAAATTCCTGGAAGAAAATATTGAGTTGTCAGATGAATTTGTTCATTTTTTTTTTACCATTTATCCTAATCCTTATTTTTATCTGTTATCTTTTACTTGTTTCAGTCATTAGACTGCGGCCTTACTGGGGTACTACCATGAAGAATTTTTCGTTGAATGAATCAACCCCAGTACTTTTTTTTTCAAGCCTGGTACTTATTCTATCAATCTCTTTTGCTGAACCACATACAGGGACGTAAACATATACCAACACTGGTTGTCAAGCATTGGTGAGAGGCTAACACAGATACAAAGGCGCGCGCATGCACACACACACACACACACACACACACACACACACATACATACATATGTACACAGACAACAGGCTTTCAGTTTCCATCTACCAAATCCACTCACAAGGCTTTGGTCAGCCCTAGGTTGTAGTATGAGACACTTGTCCAAGGTGCCATGCAGTGGGACTGAACCTGGAAACATGTGGTTAGGAAGCAAGCTTCTTACCACACAGCCACACCTATTTTTCTTCATTGTTCACTACTTGCCAGCACTCCACAAGCTTGTCAATATCTTGACATTAGAAATCGCTGGATCTTGACTTGAATTCATTGAACTACGTTTTCAGCTTCACATTTTTGTTCAATGAAACACTTGGCAGACTGTAGGAGATTGATTGCAAAAGATGAAAGCACTACATCAGGAGAATATGGTGGATGCAGTAGAACTTCTCAACCAAGCTATTGAATAATATTTTTGGTCATATCATCAACAGAAAGGCAAGCTTTTTCAAGTTGAAGTGTGCTATGTCACCATGTTGAGTGTTTGGATCTTATCCAAACCAAGTGAATGTGAAAGCAACAGTAGTGAACAGTGCAGAGCTTCATGGATGACCTAGTTCAATTGATCCTCAACGAATTGAATCTGTAGTCTAGAATGCTAAGAATCTGTGAGGTTGAATTTCCCCTCCTTGAAGTGTGAAAACTATTGAAGTGCAGTTCTTTCAGAAATAGCACCGTCTTCATACACATCATTAATGTGTTACGTAGCTTTGAAATATTGACTGAAAGCAAAGAGGAACTCATTTTTCTCTATTTGGCACTCCATCATCATTTGTCTGAAAAGAGGTAAAATTTATTCAAATTTCAAAAATGATGATCAAAAGTTATAGAGGGAGAATGGAATTAAAAAAAACAAAAAAACATTACAACTAAAATACTTTTTGTAGTAATTCAGTTAACATTGAAAAGAAATGAATTTATCTGACAATCCAATATTTTTTGTTAGAAAAGAACTTTTCACATCTTGCTTACAATTTGACACTATTACATTGTAGTTACTTCTTTAGATTGTAGATACTGTTCTTAGATTCTGGCTGTGACCAAGCCAGGCATAAAAGCTACCACTCATGCAAGTTCTTATTTTATTTCTTTTTGATGTACTTTTGTTTCTTGTAAATGTTTAAAATTCTGTTTTATCACCACAGGTCGACTACCAATCAGATTTTTATTTTGAAAATGTACTGACCACTATCAAATGGAATGCTATGATTAACTTAAAACAACTTGGACAACCAGTGGACAATGAAGAGTGAGTGATTCTCTGGTAACTTAATATCTCTATGGCTTAGTAACTATACCAATATTATTATTATTACTTCTACTATAAAAGCTATTACATCATCATCATCTTTTAATGTTCAATTTACTATGCTTTCATAGGTCAGACGGAATTTGTTGAGGTAGATTTTCTTTGGCTGGATACCCCTCCTGTCACCAACCCTCACCTGTTTCCAAGCAAGCTAATATTTCCCATGGCCAGACATGTTTTCCATGACACACTGCAAATGAACATCACTTGTAGTATGATGGTGATGTTTGTTTGCATCAATTATGTGATATCAAGACAAGGGTACACACAAACACACATGTAACAAATTTGTGCCTATTAAATATTAATTTGGTCATCAGAGATTTTATCCTGAGGTTTAATGACTGCAAGTCTCCTCAAATCTTAAAAATCTTTTGTAGGATTCTTCTAGAATACAGGGTGTTTCAATTACAATATCCTTAAGTTAACATTTGGGCATTGTGCTGAGTGCACCAATTACACTGTATAACATGATTTTTGTTCTTGGGTAGCGACTGTTATTTCATATTTGCTTACCCCTAGAAAGTATCGAAAATTACTAATATTGCCTTCAAACTTTGCTTATGTTACATTTATTCAAACCCCAAAGAATCCCTCTCAGCATATGGCTATGATACTCCCTCACTGCTCCTACTCATGATCAGAGTTACACATATCGTCAACCACTAAGGGATATGCTCAACTGGTTAAGGTCAAGCAACTGACAAGCAAATCTGTGGTATTGAGCAGAATATTTACTATAGTGATATTTCTGCTTCAGCAACTCAGTGCTTAATCTGTCTGAAATGTAATGGAAAATAGGTCAGTTGTAAAACATTGATGTTCAGGTCACAAAAGCAAGTTTGAAGGGAATAGTAGTTATTTCCTTTGATTTCTAGATAAGAGAAAATAGGAAATAATACTTACTGACCAAAGACAAAAAAAATTTAAGATTTTTTTTACTGCTGGAGCAATTTTCATCTCTTCATTTCTCTTGGCTAGGTTCTGATATTTCATAGTTTCATATGGGACTGCAAAATCAACGGTCTTCTACTGTTTGTTTTTTCTGTCTTCTTTGATCACACCAAGTCTTCTTGTTTCATTAGCATCATCAGTCTTTATGGAGAGAAACTAACTGAACAACAACAGAATCTTACGAAGGCAGAAATACAGATTGTTGTTGCTGTTGTTTACCTAAGGTCATCCCATTGATATTAAACATTTGGTCAAAGATGTTCCAGCCATGAGCATCTTGTTTTTTATTCAGACATTGTGTATTTGAGACTATGTTATCGAATGTATTCTTCCTAATTGTTGTTTTATCTTGGGTCAATTCTGACCCAGCAGATCTATAACCAAAGGTGTTCCAACTTTGAACATCCTGTCTTTATTCACATAGAGTGTATCTGAGACAACATTATACGATTATCAATATCTGTAGACAATTATCAAACTATTTTTATGCAATTATGATTATTCAATTATGAATCTATTTTTTATGTAATTATCAATGTCTTTATGCATTTATCAACCTTTATAAACTGTGCATTTATCTCTATGCGAATTATCAATCTAAATATATACAATTATAAATAAATCTATTTTATTTCCTTATTACCAGATGGTTAACACCACCAGCTGTTGTCAATGCCTTTTATAGTTCCACAAAGAATGAAATATGTAAGTAAAATTCTCCTTAGCTCTTTGTTATTCATCCTTCTGGTATTGATGTAATAAATACTTCTCATGTACTGGGATCTATTCAATTAACTACACACAGCTTGTGTGGCCTTGTATCATTGTTAAAAATTATCATTATTATTATTGTTATTATTAGTATGGTGTTGAGCTGGCAAAATCATTAGCACACTAGGCAAAATGCTTAATAGCATTTCTTCCTGCTATACATTTTGAGTCCAAATTCTGTGGAGGTTGACTTTGCCATTCATTCTTTTAGGGTTGATAAAATAAGTACCAACTGAGCACTGGGGCCAATGTAATCAACTTCCCCACCCCTCAAAATTAATGGCCTTGTGTGAAAAATTAGAAATAAATATTATCATTACTGTTGGTAGAGGGGCAAGCTGACAGGATTGCTAGCAGCATTTCTATCAGCTCTTTACATTCTGAGTTCAAATCCCACCAAGGTCAATTTTGCATTTCATCCTTTTGTGGGGTCAATAAGGTAAAGTACAAGTCAAATACTGGGGTAGATATTATCAACTAACCACCCCCACTACAATAACTGGCCTTGTGCCAAACTTAAAACAATTATTATTATTATTATTATTATTATTATTATTATTATTATTATTATTATTATTATTATTATTATTATTATAGAGTGGACTATACATATACCTGACAGTAATGGTGGTAGAGTGGTATAAGTGGTGGAGTTGTGAAATACTCGGTAGCATCTGTTTTATTCTTCCATATTCTGAGTTCAAATCACTCTATGGCTGATTACTTGTAAGGGTATTAAAATAAATATCATCATACTTATAAAAGCTGGTGCCCCAGCATGGCCACAGTTCAATGAATGAATCCTGTAAAAGAATAGAAGAAATGAAAAAGATGATTGTAGGGATACAAGGATGATGAGTTATGTATGTATCTACAAGACTATTTCACTATATATTTGTCATTAATAGACTAATTCTTGTGTTGGGTTTGTTTTTCTTTTCTCTCAGTATTCCCTGCTGGCATTCTACAACCACCATTTTACAGTAAAGGCTATCCAAAGTAAGTATATACTGATGGTTTGAGAACTAAATCAACAGTAGATTATTATTTTTTTTCTTCAAACAAGAATTAGGTACATCTTGGAAGATAAGCATAAAAATTGTTAACAAATGTTATATGTTTATGTATGTATGTATGCTAATGTGATATTTTAAAAAATTCATGATATCTTTAGAAATCTGATAACATCTTTATAAATCTATGGTGACATTTAAAAAAAATTTATGGTGATATCTTGGTAAACCTGTTGTAATATCTTTATAAATCTATGGTGATATCTTTCTAACTTTCAGATTTATGAACTATGGTGGAATTGGAATGGTAATTGGTCATGAAATAACCCATGGTTTTGATGACAAAGGTAATCAACTAATCTTATTCAAGATATCTCTAAATAGAGAGCGGTGCATAAATAGAGAGTGTGGTGTGACGGATGATGGATTCAATACCTTACACAGTGTTTTTGATTTTGTCAATCAGAATTTTAAGTTTAAATCTACTAGCATTGACTTTGCCCATCACCACTACTGGGTCAAAGAAATCAGTACCAGTGGGACCAAATAAATTTAAATGTACCCACATCAGTTAATCAAGAACTAGATGGTCAATCATAATAGAATACTCTCTTCCCCAAAATAGTGATTAATACAAAGGTAAATAGCAAAATTGGAAGAGTGTTAGACAAAGTGATGGATGATAGAAATGATAGAGTGTCAGAGAAAATGGTGGTGGATGGCAGAAATTGGTAGACTGTCTGATGTAATCTTTCTTTCTTGGGGAGAATGATCTAATGGGATTTGAGAGTTTTGACTGCTATTTTTAGCATGTCAAGCAACCATGTTGCTGCTTCCCTAGTGGCTTCTAGTAGAAGTTAGTGGGAGATTCACAGACAGACACTTTTTGTTACCATATTTCTGTTGAAATACATGGTCTTTGTTTCAATTAACTTCAAAAAAATTATGAAGAATTTAGTAAAATAATTTTATCATTAAGCTGGTATTTGGAACATAAATTAACATGAAATTTTGATGGAAGGTTTTAATTTGGATCTCTTTAACCTTTTTCTTACCATATTTCTGTTGAAATACACTGCCTTTGTTTCAATTAATTTAATACAAAATGAAGAATTTAGAAAAATAACTGTCATTATTAAACTGGTGTTTGGAACATAAACTAACATAAAAATTTTGATGGGAGATTTTAATTTAGATCACTTTAATCATTTTGTTATAGTATTTCTGTTGAAATGCACAACTTTGTTTCACTTAATTCTGAAAATAATAATGAATTTAAATAATTTTATTATTAGCATCATTAGGATGAGAATAATGATGGTGGTGATGGTGATGATGGTGATGACAGTGTCTTAATTCAGCTCACTTTAAAATAGAAAGTTTGTATCGTAAAAGAATCAGGAAATGGTTCCTGGTGGATTGATATCAAAAGGGTTACTTTCTTGTTTTCAGTTTTCTCTTCTTCTCTTCAGGAAGACAATATGACAAAGATGGTAACCTGAAACAATGGTGGGATGATGTTGTGATTGAACGCTTCAAGAACCAGACTCAATGTATGATAGAACAGTATGGTAATTACTTGGTCCCAGAGGCTAACATGAATGTACGTATAACCTCTACATTTCATAGCTCAATGCCCCCTTTCATAAATTGATAGTTTACAAAGGCCCCACCACATGTTTTGCTAACAAGAAATCTCCAGAAAACTTCACTTTAATCAAACAAAATATATATTCGCTCAGTGATTTATTATCCATAGCTATGTAAGGAAGTGCCAATCTCTAATTGTGGAGGGAACCTATGGGAGAGGTAGACTCAGGAAGACATAAGACAAGGTGGTCTTTAGTTGTTGAGTCTCACAGAGGCAATGACAAGTGACCAAGACTTCTGGCAATTTGCTGTGTTTGAGAAGACACATTAAGCTAAGTGAAATCATGGTCGTCTTCAGTGCCAGTGACACGTAAAAAGCACCCTTGCTGGTGTTATGTAAGATAACATGCAGTACATTCTGTAGAATGATTGACATTAGGAAGGGCATCCAGCTGTAGAAACCAAACCAAAACAGATGACTGGAGCCTGGTGCAGATTTCCAGCTTACCAGCATGGATAACAGATGTTAAATGATGGTGATGATGATGACTTTCTTTATGCTATCCTGTCTAGCAAGTACTTCTTTTTAAACACCCAGAGGTACTGGCATGGCTGTGTGGTTAAGAAGTTCACCTAGAAATCATTTGGTTTCAGGTTCAGTCCCAGTGCACAACACCACACCTTGAGTAAGTGTCTTCTGCTATAGCTCCAGGACGACCAATACTTTGTGAGTGAATTTGGCAGACAGAAACTGGAAGCCCATCTCTCTCTTTCCTTCACATGCACACACACACACACACGTGTATATGTATATGTGTGTGTGTGTATATATATATATATATATATATATATATATATATATATATATATATATATATATATGTATATATATATATATATATATGTATATATATATCTATCTATCAATGTATATATATTTTTGTGTTTGGCCATGAAGAAATATTGCCCCACTTGGACACAGATGGAGAGTTATGGTAGGAAGGGCATCACGAAGTGTATATATATATATATATATACACACACACACACATATATATGAATAGATAGATAGATACATATACATTTATATATAGACATATCTCTCTATATATATTTATATATACATTAATGTATCTATCTCTCTCTCTGCATATATATATATATATATATATATATATATATATACACATACACACACACACTCATACATATGCATACATATTTATATACACCTATGGATGTGCATGCATATACGTGTGTACATGCATGTATGAATGTGTGCACATGTGCATGCTTGTTTACATTTTTAGTCGATGAAATCAGTAAAATATGTTATCCTTTACTTCAAAAAAGAAATAGGAGCTTGTATCAGAAAGGCTAAGCATGGGAAAATGGACTAAAATGAAAGCGTGAGTGTTTGTGTTGAATGCTCAAAATAAGGGGTAGAGAGACAGCCAACAACTGATTAAGGGTCATTGTCTGTGTTTACTTGTCCTGTTTTCCATTTTTTCCCTTGTTGTTTGCGTATTTAACTCGTTTGTTTTCATACTTCATGTTGTTTACATAGTTGGTGAAGTCCTGTACCCATATATGCATATGGAGTGCCTGTGTGGTAAGTAGCTTGCTTACCAACCACATGGTTCCGGGTTCAGTCCCACTGCGTGGCACCTTGGACAAGTGTCTTC
>NC_142953.1:16260960-16293460 GCF_046866305.1 Octopus bimaculoides
CACAGGTGTGTATGTGTGTGTATTTAGTGTTGACTATCATGATTTGCCTGATGATCCTGTGAATTCCAGTGTAGCAAGAAACTGACTCAACTAACATAAAAATGTGTGTGCATGATTGAGTGCATATTTCCCCCTCGCCTAAAGCTTCACCATTTGTACAAGCAGTGTTGTTTGTGTGCAACCCTCCATGAAGGCAAAAACAACACACACCCAAAAATTAACACATGGCTAATGACATTAAAAAAAAAAAAATCACCAGTCACATTTTGACTGTGCCAAACAAATTAACATGTGACTACTGATGCAGTGGCTAGAGCATCAAGCTTATGATCGTGAGGTTGTGAGTTTGATTCCCGGACTGGGCTGCGTGTTGATTTCTTGAGCAAGACATTTTATTTCACATTGCTCCAGCTGTAGAAATGAGTTGCGACATCACTGGTGCCAAGTTGTATTGGCATTTGCCTTTCCCTTGGATAATATCAGCGGTGTGGAGAGGGGAGGCTAGTATGCATGGACGACTACTGGCCTTCCATAAACAATCTTGCCTGGACTTGTACCTGGGAGGGTAACTTTCTGGGTGCAATCCCAAGGTCATTCATGACCGAAGGAGGTCTCCTCCACTGATGCATGGTGCCTGATGCATGATGTCAATGATCAAAAAGTCCTTTGGTGGCACAGTCTGCATGGATTCAGTCAGTATATAAGAAATAATGCAAATCGTAAATATAATAAATTCAATTCTTGAAAATGAGGAACGTCAGGTATGGATTTAGAAACTCTACCACTCTAAACCAACTATAAAAAGCTAAGAAAAAAATCTGAAAAATCTAAAATGAAATCAAACATGCATGTGTGTGTGTGTGTGTGTGTATCTATATGTTTGACAAAAGAGATGGAAACTTTGAAAAAAATTTTTCTGCCAAATTTGAGGATTGTAACCTTCCAAATTTCTCAAACAAATTTCAACTATGAAAGAATCCTTTGCATAATCAGGTGCTAGAGAATTTCAAAGACTTTAGCAGCTCATTAACACACTGGACAAAATGCTTAGTGACATTCCATGGATCTTTATATTCTGAGTTCAAATTCCACTGAGATCAACTTTGACTATATATATATATATATATATATATATATATATATATATATATATATATATATATATAAGGTTGAGGAGGGTATTGGATTTAACCAAACCCAGGAGGATACAGGTAATACCGAGTAAGGGCTGTATACCGACTAGTTTGCCCCAGTCGTTGTATGAACAGGATTGGGGATTATAAGTCGTGTATTAGCGTGTGTATATGTAAATATAAATATATAAAAATATATACACATACATACATACATGCATATACACATACACACGTGTCTATTATATATATATATATATACATACACACACATACATATATAAATGTTATCCCATTCCGTAACAGCCAGTTGCCACATTCCATACTGCCATATTAACTCCATTACATGCCACCACCACCACCACCACCACCACCACCATATTGTTATCCCGCTTTCAGGCCATCTTAGTGTCCCTCTTCATATTTCCATGTTACCTTATTTTACATCACTGTTTTTCCCTTTTGTGCCCCCATGTTATCCCAGTGCAGTATATTCAGTTTTTGCTTCTCTTTAACTGCCCCACAGGCCTATGAACATTGGAAGAAGAAAACAGGAGGTAAAGAACAAACACTGCCAGGTCTCTCCTCCTACACTCCTGAACAAATGTTTTTCCTCAATTTTGCCCATGTGAGTATCTCTTCCTTCCTTCCTTTCTCTATTTTTGTCTGTCTGTAGTTGCATTCCTCTAAGTTAAAAAATTATCACTCTTGTTATAATTGTTGTTGCTGTTATTATTATTGTAAATGTATATGTATATGTATATGTATATGTATATGTATATATAAATGTACATGTGTACATATATATATATATATATATAAGGTGAGCTGGCTGAATCGTTAATATGCTGGAGAAAATGTTTAATGGCATTTCATCCATCTCTACGAAGTCACCTTTGCCTTTCATTTTTTGGGGGGTCATTGAAATAAGTACCAGTTGAGCTCTGGGGCTGATATAATTGGTTAGTCCTCTTCCTTAAAAAATTTCTGGCCTTTTGCCTATAATAGAAAGAATCATTATTAAGGCAGCTAACTGGGAGAATTGTTAGCATGCTGAACAAAACGTTTAGTAACCTTTCTTCTGTGTTCTTTACAATCTGATCTGAAATCCTGCAACGTTTTTCTTTCATCCTTATGAGGGTTGATAAAATGAAATGCCAGTCAAATACTGGGGTCAATGTAATCAATTTGCTCTCTCTCCCCTCAAAACTGTTAGACTTATGCCTAAATCAGAGCCCTTTATTTAGGGCATTGATTGTCAGAACTGTGTTTACACATTCAGATTTGGTGTGTATATATAAAAGATCCTGTATTATATATGTTTGATTATCTACTGTTTGTGTTTATTCATCTAGATTTGGTATAGTTGTATTATACACACTTGACTATCTACTTGTATTATACACACTTGACTATCTACTTGTTTGTGTTTATTCACCCAACTTTTGTGTGGTTGTATAAAATATCCTCTGCTTTACACACCTGATTACCTACTGTTGTTTGTGTTTATTCCCCCAATTTTGATTTGGTTGTCTAAAATAATCTATATTATACACACCTAATTATCAACTGTTGTTAGTGTTTATTCACCTAGATTTGGTATTATATAAAAAATCTTGTATTATATACACCTGATCATATACTGTTGCTTGTGTTTATTCATCCAGGTTTGGTGTGGCTCAATGCGTCGAGAAGCTGCCATTAATAGAATTCAGACAAACCATCACAGTCCGGGAAGATTTAGGTTTGTTTGTTACTACAATGTTCTTCATCTTTTATCAACATAACTTTATCATCTCCACTCACTTTCTCTCCCTCTCTCTGTTTATCTGTCTGTCTGTTTCTCTCACTCTTTCTTCTACAATAGGTACACATGTATATAGATAGAATGTCTGTGATGTCAGAGATAAGAATATGGAAAATTAGTTGCTGTGGCAATGCTGTTCCATAGATACCATTCTATGTCATTTTCTTTCTCTTGCAGAGTCATTGGTCCACTGCAGAATTCTCCAGAATTTTCTCAAGTCTTCAACTGCAAACAAGGATCCTATATGAATCCAGAGCAGAAATGTACAGTATGGTAGTGTGAGAGTGGATGGTGGTAAATTTGTGTGGAGTCATGTATTGGATGGCAATGTGAGTAGGTGGGTGGAGTTATATCTGTATTAAATTGTGTAAAATATGGTAATGTGGGTGGGTGGAATTATGTCTGTGTAAAGTTGTGCATAGTATAAAAGTATGGGTGGAGCTATATCTATGCCGATACAATGAGGGTGAGTGGTGTTACATCTGTGTTATGTCGGGTATAATGTGGTAGTGTGGTAGGTGGAGTTATGTCTATGTAGAGTTGTGTACAGTATGGTTGTGTGGGTGGGTGGATGGAGTTATATCTGTGTAGAGCTGCTGTATTGAATGGGAGTGTGGCTGGAGCTACACCTGTACAGTTGTCGTACAGTATGGTTATGGGGGGAGAGTTATATCTGTGTGGTGTTTGTGTACAGTATGGTAATGTAAGTGGAATTATATCTGTGTGGTGTTGTGTATAATATGATAGTGTGTGTGTGGAGTTATATCTGGATAGAGTAGTTGTGCAGCATAGGATGGAGTTATATCTGTTGTCTGTTGTTGTTGACGTTTCAACACTGCTTCCTTCTTCACCCAAGAGTTTTGTACATCTGGAGGATTTGTGTATCTTTAGTTGTATAGTAGTCTGTGTTACCTCTCACAATTGACTCTACCTCTCTCCCCTCTCTCACTCTATCACCTCCAGCAGTGGACTGTTTCTACCACTTTCTCTCCTGTATCAACATATTTTAACACAAAGTAAATCTTAATATATGTGTGTGTGTGTGTGTGTGTGTGTATGCGTATGTGTGTGTGTACATTCGTGTGAGTGTGTATACATGAGCACTGTATACATTATTATTATTATTATTATTATTATTATTATTATTTGATTGTTATTCTGCAATTTAACTCGGGTTTTGTTGGAACTCCTGGAGTTTTGCATGAGTAGTGGACTTGCTACCTGCAACCTACAGTACCATGCTATCTGTACTTTCCAACTACTACTACTACTACTACTACTACTACTATTATTATTATTATTATTATTATTATTATTATTATTATTATTATTATTATTATTATTATTATTATTATTATTATTAAGGCAGTGAGCTGGCAGAATCATTAGCACACTGGGTGAAATGCGTAGCGGTATTTTGTCTGCTGGTATATTCTGAGTTCAAATTTTACTAAGGTCGACTTTGCCTTTCATCCTTACAGGATCAATAAAATGCAGTATCAGTTAAAAAATCAATATCTGGGGTCAATAAAATTGACTAGTTCCTCATCTCCCTAAAATTGCTGGCCTTGTGCCAAAATTTGAAACAATTATTATAATTAAGGAAGTAAACAGGCAAAATCATTTGCTCATGCCAAAAATGCTTAGCAGCATTTCCTCTAGCTTTTTACGTTTTGAGTTCAAATACTGGTGAGGTCAACTTTACTTTTCATCCTTTAAGGGTTGATCAAAGAAAAGTTGCAGCCAAGTGCTGCGGTCAATGTAATCAACTTGTCCCATTTTCTTCTATTTGCTGACCCTCTACCAAAATTATAAAGAATTACTTATTATTATTATATATGAATGTAATTATTATTATGTGTAATTAATGTGTTGCCCTCTACATCACTTCATTAACACACACTTCTCTCTCTCTCTCTCTTTCTCTCGCCCTCTCACATGTGCACACACACACACAATGCTATGTAGACCTGCTGATTGAAGAATAACTCAAGGTATATACAGCAATGTATGTTTATATTTCTGTATAAATCTCCAGTTGTTTTCTATAATTTAGTTTGTCTAAATATTATATACACATAGATATGCATGCATATGTATGTATGCATGTGTGTGTGTGTGTGTGTGTGTGTGTGTGTGTGTGTGTGTGTGTATACATACATGTATATATATTAATGTCTATCTTTATGTCAAGTTCTAATAAAGGCGATTTAACAGTAAACTGAAGAATTACTCTATATTCTCTACTTTCTTGTAGAGTACATATCTATTACACTTTGAAAAGAAGAAGGGTGACAGTGACTTTGAACTTTTGGTCTGCAAGTTGTCATCAGACAATCCAACGAAAGCTAGCAAGCTGAAACTTCAAAGTTGCTGTCACCTCTATTCTTATAAAGTATATAATTAATATATGTATATGAAATGAGTTTGACTCAGCTTCACATTTAAAGTTTTGTGAGTGCAGGGCGTGGCAATATTATTAGATGTTTAGAGTCAGAGTGAAGATAATTTAAAAGAAATTTGAAATGGCTTCTTGGTAAGAATATTTAGGCTTTCATTGGTTAGTTCAGGTCATGTGGTTGGCTTAGCTACATTAGCAATATTTGTTCTTTTCATCGGATGCCCCAGGTTAAGCAGAGGCACCAGTTAGTATTCTGTAGATTGTGTTATTTCAGCTTTAACAGTTACCATTTGGGAAGGTATCTAATTTGATAACTGTTGAATTATGTATGAATTTGCATCACCAGCACAGGGGATAGCATGTATATGTGTATGTATGTGTGTATGGATGGATAAAGAAACAGACAAAAAGGTGTATGGCTGTATATACACATATATAAACAGATATAGGTATATATGAACATACACATACTTTAGGAAGGATATCTAGCCATAAAAACCATACCAAAACGTTAAATACTGCTGCCACTGCTGATATATATATATATATATATATATATATATATATATACACACACACACATATGCATATACATATATGTATATATACATATATACCAGTGCTAATAGTATCAGTTGTAGCCACTATCAAGACTGAAAATGTTGAGAATCATTCAATATTTATGTTTATTTATGAACTGCTGAAATTTTCAATCACATGATCTTGTCAAACAAATGAAACAGCCATAAGACTGTACAGTTTGCAATGAAACAATGTAATACATATAAATGATTATGGTTGACTTTGCCTTTCATCCTTTTGAAGTCAATGAAATAATAAGTACCAATTGAATACTGGAGTTGATGAAATTCACTAGCTTTCTCCTCCTCCAAAATGTTCAGGCCTCGTGCCTATAGTAGAAAGGATTTTCAGAATAATAACAAGACCAAAATTGATATTTTGACTGTATTTAATACACATGTATGGAGTAATTATGTAAGATAATCACTATGTAATACTACCCTCTTCAGTCAACATAAAAAAATATACGTAGCTCAGGTTACCAGCTGGAAGGACAAAAACATGAAACTGACAGTACTGGAAATTACGAACCTTTTGGAAATAATGTATTTAAGAATACTCTCCATTTATATATTGAATTCTATAATTTATTGCTTCTCGGTGAATGAACAGAAATTGATATATATATATATATATATATATATATATATATATATATATATATATGAGTGTGTGTGAGCATACGTTATCATCTTAACTGTGTTATATCACAATCTCATCACTCAGTTTTAAAATAAACTCAGATTCTTACCCTTTATCTAAACCCTCTATTTTTCATTTGATTCTTTCATAACAAATTTTTTATATATATTTGGGATTTTTTTAGACAGAAAAGAAAAAGGAAAACATACTCAATAGCTTCATTTGCTAAATTTATACAAATTTCATTGAATCTTGGTGTGAAATTGCATTTCCTGTAAAACCCATTTTTGTAATGAGTTAGCTTGGTATATGATGTTTAATGTATTAAAGTTTGTCTGTTCTACCATCTGTATTTAACGTGTTACCAAAAGATATTTACATTAATATATATAAAAATATAAATAATACATGAAGCAATGTATATATTTGTTCTGTCGAGTTCTTTGGCACCTCACACTTGCAATGTTTTTATTTTTGTTTGTTTTTGTTCCTCAAATTCCATGTTCTTGATGATAATAAAAGTAATCAAACAATTCAATTAAAATATACTCTTGTTTTTACACATTTTTTCTTAAGCTTGAAATAGCAATCAAGTCTCTTGGAAATCAAGCACTATTATCTTATGTAAAGGAAGGACACGCTGGATAGTGTAGATGGCCTGAATAAATGATGGCATGATTACAACTGGACCCCCTTTTTACATTTTCTATTTTTTTATCACTGGTGTTTTATCGATCTGGGCTAAAATGGAGTCACACAACAACATTCTAAGTTTAAGATAATGAAAATCACCCTGATGGAATGTATATATACATACATACATATATATATATAAGTAAACATTTGAGCCTAATTTGATACAGTTGTTGCAGAACCAGTGAATGTATCTCTGATGATTTGACAATGCAATTGGATTATGTAGTTTGTGTCATTGATAATCACTTTGTTAATGAAACACAGGAAAACTGATGTAACAAAATATTTTACAAACTCTTGTTTTGTGTTAAATATGCACATGCACACACAAACACATGATTGTGTGTGTGTGTGTGTGTGTGTGTGTGTGTGTATACACACACACACACACACACACACACATATATATACCCATCTTTGTATCACTTAATGCATATACACTGTTCACAACCTATCGTAAAAAGGATATCATTATCATTATTATTATTATTGTTATTATTATTATTATTATTATTATTATTATTATTATTATTATTATTATTATTATTATTATTATTAAAGCAGTATTGTAAAAGAGTTGGATAAAATGCTATGGAGCATTGATACTGGGTCTGTGCATTCTGAGTTCAACTCTCACCAAAGTCAACTTTGCCTTTCATTCTTTTGATGTCAATGAGACTAGTACCAGTCAAGTACTGGAGTCAATCGTAGTGACTTGCACCCTCCCTTCAAAGTTGCTGGCCTGAGGAAGAATTGTCATTATTATTATTATTATTATTATCATTATTAAGGTGGCGAGCTAGCAGACTTGTTAGTACACCGGGTGAAATAATTAGCAGCATTTCATCTGTTGTCATGTTCTAAGTTCAAATTCAGCTGAGGTTGACTTTGCCTTTCATCCTTTTGGTGTCAATAAGATAAGTACCAGTTGAACACTGGGGATCGATGTAACCAACTTACCCTATCCTCTGAAATTGCTGGCCTTGTGCCAAAATTTAAAATCATCATCATCATCATCATCATCATCATCATTATGATTATTATTATCAAGGTGGCAAGCTGGCTGAACCATTAGCATGCTGGACAAAATGCTTAGTGGCATTTCATCTGTTTTTACGTCCTGAGTACAAATTTCCCCGGGGTTGACTTTGCCTTTCATCCTTCTGGGGTTGATAAAATAAGTACCAGTCAAGTATTGGAATTGATGTAATCGACTTGCCCCTCCCCTCAAAAAACAGCTGGCCCTGTGCCAAAATTTAAAACTATTATTATTATTATTAATAATAATAATAATAATAATAATAATAATAATAATAATTGTTGTTGGCACTCCATCGCTTACGACGTCGAGGGTTCCAGTTGATCCGATCAATGGAACAGCCTGCTCATGAAATTAATGTGCAAATGGCTAAGCACTCCACAGACACGTGTACCCTTAACATAGTTCTCGGGGATATTCAGCATGACACAGTGTGACAAGGCTGACCCTTTGAATTACAGGCACAACAGAAACAGGAAGAAAGAGTGAGAGGAAGTTGTGGTGGAAGAGTACAGCAGGGTTCACTACTATCCCCTGCCGGAGCCTTGTGGAGCTTTAGGTGTTTTTGCTCAATAAACACTCACAACGCCCGGTCTGGGAATCGAAACCGCGATCCTATGACCGTGAGTCCGCTGCCCTAACCACTGGGCCATTGCACCTCCACAATAATAATAATAATAATAAAGTAAGCATATTTATTAATAAAGAAACATTCCCATTGTCATCATTATTACTATTGTTCTATTGTTATTGTTGTTTTTCTGTGCTACGCTCATCTCCTGAAATCTTTTTATGTCCTATTCTATTGCTACGTGTCCATTCTGAGCCACTTTGTGTTATTTAATAATAAACTCTACTTTTATTTCTACACATATAAAAAAGTAACCCAAAATATTTCTTATTTTTAAAACATTAAACAAAAGCTTTTTCTTCTTCATATCGTGTTCCTTTTACACTTCCTCCCCCTTCTTCTCCTGTTTTCTACCTCTACTTTTTCAACTATCCTGTATTTCTTCTTCTTCTTCTTCTTATTATTATTATTATTATTATTATTATTATTATTATTATTATTATTCTCTTCTTCAGCCTCTTTCTACTTCTTCCCTCTTCTTCTTCTTCTTCTTCTTCTTCTATTTATAAGGTTGTCACGGAAAACATGAACTAATTTTCTTGATGATGTGAATAACCAAAAACCAAAAATAAAAGAAGGATTTTTAAAGAAATGTACCTTAAATGAAATTCAAATAAACTCATAAAGTATAAAAATATTTCACATCTGCTTTCTTGGTTTTCTTGGTTTTCTTGGTATTGATCTTTTTTCTATAGGTGAGATCAAAGAGCAAAGATATTAATTTCATTCTATCCATGACATTGCCTTGGGCCTCTGTTGTTATTATTTTTATCATTATTATTACCTCCGCCTTAGCGAAGGTGTAGGTGTTGTTTTCAGTCATGTTTGTTTGTCCGTGGACAAGATATCTCAAGAACTGCTGGATGGATTCTGATGAAACTTTCAGGGATGTTTGGCCCCGTGACTGGCATGAACTGATTAGATTTTTGGATTGATCTGATACCAGACAAGGATTCTGGATTATTTTCCCTATTTTTTTAATTAATGTTTGAGAGCAGTCGGGTTCATTTTTAGTATTCCCATTTGTGAGAGCAGTCGAGTTTATTTCAGATATTCTCATTTTAAAAATCAATTTTTACTAATCATTGAGAGGATGTTGATATTGCCTTGGTGGAGGTTTGCATTCTCTCAGGGCTCTTGTTATTATTATTATCATTATTATTATTATTATTATTATTATTATTATTATAAAGGTGGTGAGCTGGTAGAACTTAGTACATTAGACAAAATATTTTGCTGCATTTTGTCTGTCTTTACATTCTGAATTCAAATTCCACTGAGGCTGACATTGCCTTTCATCCTTTCAGGTTTAATAAAATAGTATCAGTCTAGCCCTCTCCCCAAATAATTTCAGGCCTTGCGTCTATAGTAGAAAGTATTATTATCATTATTATGTGAGAGAGCAGTGCATGCCATCAAGGTGACACTGGGGTAAAATACATGCAGCTCAGTATACCCATCATAACTATCTGTCTGATAAGGGTACACCAGGCACATGCATCACAACCATATGTGCTTCACATGGTCATCTCATATAAAGATAAACAGATCATGACCTTGCAGGTGGGGCCCAGTTAGAATTTTCGTCAAATTGAGGAGCCCATCCTGCTCAAAAGGTCCCTGAATAAGGGTTGTTTAAGGATGTTGAACAAAACACCCATGCTTCCACAGGTGAATTATTCAAACTCCAAAGAGTTCCTCTCAACACATGGCTATGATGCTCTTCCACTATTTCTGCGCATGATCAAAGATGCACATATTGTCAGCCACTAAGGCACATGCTCAACTCGTTAAGGTCAAGCAAATCTGTGGTACTGAGCAGAATATCTGCTGTAACCCATCTTTTATACCAAGACATGATGACACTTCCAATCAGTTAAGATCAAAAGCCATGATTATTATTATTAAGGTGGTGAACTAGCAGAATCATTAGCACACTGGACAAAATGCTTAGTGGTGTTTCATCCATTTTTATATTCTGAGTTCAAATTCTGTCAAGGTTGATTTTGCCTTTCGTCCTTTCGGGGTCAATAGAATAAGTATCAGTCAAGTACTGGGATCAATGTTATCAACTATCCCCCACCCCACAAATTCCAGGCCTTGTTCCTATAGTAGAAAGGGTTATGTTCTGAGTTTCTGAATTCAAATTTCACTGAGGTCAACTTTATTTTTCATTTTTTCAGGGTCAAGAGAATAAAGTACTAATCAAGTAATGGGGTCGATGTAATCTGTTTACCCCGTCCCACAAAATTGCTGGATTTATGCCAAAATTATGAAGACTACTACTACTACTTCCACTGCAAACCCACTGAATCATTAGACTGTCAGAAATAAAATGCCTTGCAAGGTCAATGAAATAAAGTACTAATTAAGTACTCAAGTTGAGTACTATTAGCCCCTTCCTCACAAAATAGTTGGCCTTGTACCTAAATTAGAAACAATTCTTCTTCTTCTTCTTCTTCTTCTTCTAGGCAGAGAGCTGGCAGAATCGTTAGGATGCTAGGCAAAATGTTTAGCAGCGTTTCGTCCACCTTTACATTCTGAGTTCAATTCCACAGGGGTCAACTTTGCCTTTCATCCTTTCGAGGTTGATAAATCAAGTACCAGTGAAAGGATTATTATCAATAATATTAATACACTAACTTTTTGTTTTTGTACGTACCTGTTGTGTGAGTCACACTTACTTCAAAGAAGTGGCAAAGCGAGAGAGAGGAGGACAGAGAGGAAGAGAGAAAGAGAAAGTGAGAGCGTGAGAGAGAAAGTGAGAGCGTGAGAGAGAAAGAGAGAAAGTGAAAGAGACAGTGAGTGGTGACGGCATTCATTTTGTGTTTTTAAATGTTTGAGAGAGGACGTAAGAGAGAAAGAGAGAGAGAGAGAGAGAGAGAGAGAGAGAGAGAGAAAGAGAGAGAGTGAAAGAGACAGTGAGTGGTGATGGCGTTTGTTTTGTGTTTTTAAATGTTTATCACATCGCAAGAGAAATAGATACATAGATACATATACACATTGTTAAATCAAAAGCAGGAGAGAAGAGGGACACAAATGAAGTGAAAGAGAAAGTGAGAGAGAGACAGTGGATACATAGATACATAGACACAGCAAGTATTGGCTGTCAATTTCACTTCTCATTACAACAGGAGGATAAAATTAACTCACAAATGGCTGAGTACTCCACAGACATGCATAACATTAACGTAGTTCTCAGGGAGATTCAACCTCACACAGAATATGACAAGGCTGGCCTCTTTGAATTACATCTACAACTCGAAACATATATATATATATATATATATATATATATATATATATATATATATATATGAATGTATTTGTGTGTGTGTATAGTTTAGGTTTGTTAAAACATTTGCAATAATAAGTGTCACGTGGTGGAAATAAATACAATTACCAAACTTCCATTCATAAATCCATTTATTATTTTGTTCTTTTGTATTTCAATTTGTACATTTGGCGTTAGGAAGGGCATCCAGCTGTAGAAACTCTGCCAAATTTAGATTGGAGCCTGGTGTTGCCATCCGGTTTCACCAGTCCTCAGTCAAATCGTCCAACCCATGCTAGCATGGAAAGCGGACGTTAAACGATGATGATGATGATGATGATGATGTACCTCTAAATTTTCAACAACTGCACACCAGAAGAAATGGAAAAACAAGTAATTTTATCTCCTAAAAATTCTGTCTTGCAATAAATGAAAAAGTTCTTAATATTATACCAGAGGCACTTAAAATGTACTTAAGCACAGATTTGGTGTCCTGCAATAATGAAGAGGAGGTTCAGAACTATCCAGTTGAATTCATAAACTCATTCACTCCATCTGATATGCCTCCACATGGCCTCAACTTAAAAGTAGGGGCTATTGTAATGCTGCTAAGAAATCCTTTGATCAGTCAAGGATTATGTAATGGAACTCACATGAAAGTGCAAAGACTTCATGAACATTGTGTAGAGGCATCATTGGTAACAGTCTACAACAGAGGTCGTACAGTTCTAATTCTCAAAATTAAACTTAACCCAAGTGATGCAAATATTCCATTCAAACTCAACAGACTTCAGTTTCCACTTTGACTTGCATATTCAATGATAATAAGGCTCAAGGGAAAGCATTTGAAAATGTTGGACTACATTTGCCTCAACTGGTATTTTCCCATGGCCAATTATATGTTGCATTTTCAAGAACACGAGCTATGAACAATATCAAAGTAAGAGTTGATACTCAACTAGGATAACAGACAAGGCCAAAAACGTGGAGTGACATACACACAAAATGTTGTTCTACCATGAAGTACTGTGAGGAAGACCACCGCACCAGCTAGCATCCACACCACACCAGCTAGCATCACCACCACACCAGCCACTCCATCATTACACATCTACATTACACCTTTAAGATTGGGGAACCAGTTAGGGACCCGCTGGATCTCTCTCAGCATACCAGCAAACTACAAAATTGCACCAGCCAGCCTCACCACCACCTTTAAGCCCGTCATATATATATATATATATGTATGTATGTATGTATGTATGTATGTATGTATGTATGTATGTTTGTGTGTGTTTGTGTCTGTGTCCCACCACCACCATCATTGCTTGACAACCAATGTTGGTGCGTTTGTGTCCCTGTAATTTAGCTGTTCAGCAGAAGAGACTGATAGAATAAGCACCAGACTTACAGGGAATAAGTCCAGGGGTCAATTTCTTCGACTAAAGGGTGGTACCCCAGCATGGCCACCATCAAATGACTGAAACAAGTAAAAGAATAAAAGAATACCACTAAACCAAGAAGGTTCTTTGAATAAGTACGATGTATTTTAAGGTTAAATAGTAATTCTGTTTATGTTTGTGTAACTGAGACATTTTGGTTGGATTATATAGTTATTGGTGTTACATTACTTTCTCTATTCTGTAACTGTCACAATATACTTTCCTGCGTCTGATCTACCCCATTACACAACTGGTGCTTAATTTATCGACCCTGAAAGGATGAATGGTAAAGTCGACCTTGGCAGAATTTGAAGTCAGAACGTAAAGACACACAGTCATAATATGCAAACATTTCTCATGACACCAGTACACTGTTTACAGATGCTTACATGTTTTGTTTTCTGTAACTTTTTCACGGATCCAGCTAGTTATTATTATTATCATTAGCATACCTGTGTTGTCAAAAATGCCAACAATTTTATTAATGATACAAAATGGAGCATCAACACGAATGGGATAAACCATTGATAAATGTCAGCAATCTGGTAAATTTATGTAAATAAACAGAATTGATGCACTTAAAGAATCAGATATAGTTGTAACAGCTGAAAATATCATCCACGATACAAATGTGTGTATGTATGTATGTATATATATATATATATATATATATATATATATATATATATATATATATATAATAATAATATTAGGGATAAAAATCCAAAATTACAGGTAAAAACTCAATTTTCCCTAAAACTATATATATACATATACACACAGACAGCGGGATAAACTCTACAAGCATGGAAGTGCTGTCAGCTGGGCAAGAGTGAGGTGTGAGCAGAGTGACAAAACTATCCTGCAAGCTCTTGTCCAATGCCCAAGCATTGCTAACTTGTAGATTTATGTTGAATCCTGCTGTCACATGTAGGATGGACTGGGCCATCAGCTGAGTCCTTTGCAAAGATTGCTCTGCCACGTTCCTTAAGCTGGGAAGGGCAGGCAGTGTTTCTTTGATTTTAGCAAAAGAGGTTGTGTGGTGGACCAGGTTGAAAGGGCTGAAGACAGACATTTTCCTGTTTGGCCAAACTCTCATCAACTTTTTCATGTTTCTCTTGAAAAAGAAAGTGAGGGTTGAGAGGGAAGTGTTGCCTCCCAGCAATTTTGTTAAAAGGTGGCTGAATATTGTGCAAATGGCCCAAATGAACGGGCCTACTCTAAGCACATGCCTCTAGATCGAAGGTAGATGAAGTGGAGAGGGCATATGCCCTAGAGGTTAGGGCGATCGTGGTTTTGGTGGAGTTTCCATGAGCAACCTTTGGAAGCCTACCTCTTTGGGGAATTTATTTGTTATAGTTTTATTATTACCTTTTTACACAATTAAATCCCACTTTTTTTGTGTTGTGTTGTCCTGTGCTATCCCCAATCTTTTATATAAACCCTCAGTAGTGAATATAGAAAAGATTATTATTATGATTATGTAAAGTAGCAAGCTGGCAGAATCACTAGTACGCTAGGCAAAATGCTTAGTAGCATTTTGCCCATCTTTACATTCTGAGTTCAAATTCTGCTGAGGTTGACTTTGCTTTTTATCCTTTCAAGGTCGATAAGATATGTACCAGCTCAGTACCGGAGTTGATGTAATCAACTAGCCCCTTCCCCTAAAATTTCTGGCCTTGTGCCAAAATCTGAAATCATCATCATTACTATTATTTTTAGTATTATTAGGATAATGAACTGGCAGAATCATTAGCAAACCGGACAAAATGCCTAGTGGAATTTATGGCTTTACAGTCTGAGTTCAAATTCCACTGAGATCGACTTTGCTGTTTATCCTCTTGGGGTCAATGAAATAAGTACCATCTGAGCACTTTAATTGACTAGTAGAAATTATTATTATTATTATTACTATTAAGGCAGCAAGCTGGTAGAATCATCAGTGTGACAGACAAATTGCTTGGCAACCTTTCTTCTGTCTCATGCATTTTGAGTTCAAATACAGCTGAGATTGATTTCATCCTGTCAGGGTTGGTAAAACAAATACCAGTTAAACATTGAAGATGATGTAATTGACTTCCCCTTCCACTCAAAATTACTGGCCTTGTGTTAAAATAAGGAATTTATTATTATTATTATTAATATTGAGTGAGAGAGCAGCATATGCCATCAAAGTGACACTGGGGTACAAATATCTGAAGCCCAATATACCCATCATGACTACCTGTCTGATAAGGATACACCAGGCACATGCACCACAACCATATGAGCACAACGTGGTCATCTCATATCAGGATAAATAGCCCATGACCTTGCAGGTGAGGCCCAGTTAGCATTTTCTTCAAATTGAGAAGCCCATTCCACTCATAAAGTCCTTGAATAAGGTTTGTTTAAGGATGATGAATGAAACACCCATGTTTCCACAGGTGAATTATTCAAACCCCAAAGAATTCCTCTCAACACATGGCTACTTCTGCTCATGATCAGAGATGCACATATCATTAGCCACCAATGGACATGGTCAACTGGTTAAGGTCAAGCAACTGACAAACAAATTTGTGATATTGAGTAGAATATTTGCTGTAGCCCATCTTTTATACCAAGACAAAACATACATGATAACACTTCCAATCAGTTAACGCTATATTCTGAGTTCAAATTCCACCAAGGTCAACTTGCCTTTCATCCTTTTGGGGTCAGTAAATTAAGTACCAGTTGAGTACTGGGGATGATATAATCGACTGACCCCTCCCCCAAATTTCAGGCCTTGTACCTATAGTAGAAAGGATTATTATTATTATTATTTTATATTTGACTTTTGCTTTGCATTTGTACAAGTTGGCTCCAAGTCTCATCCAGAGACCTCAAGAGGCAACAAGTTAGAAGTTCATGTAGATGTTATGCCTAGGGTGCCATATATTTGGTTTCGTACATAGTGCTGTTCTAGAGAATGTTTAAGAAACCATAAGAAAATAATGAGTTTGTTTTAAAATTTGAGATTGCATAGTATTTTACGTAGGATATGGGGGTTTCCTGGTATCTGAGCTAGGTAGCAATCAGCCCCTTTTGCTATCATTCCTAGAGCACCTATGACAACAGGTATTGTTTTAGTCTTCAGGTTCCACATTTTGCTAATTTCTATTTCAAGATCTTTATACTTGCTCAGTTTTTGGTAGGTCTTGACAGATATGTTTATATTGATTGGGACAGTCATATCAATGAGGAGGCATGATTTTTATTTTTTTATTTTTTATTAAAATTTTTTTTTTTTTTTAATCCCTGGCCTGGCCTAGCACTTTTGGTTTGAGATAAACTCTCCAAGAACAGAAGCACTGCTAGATAGGACTGTCTGAGATGCATGCAATTGTGCATCATCCAAATATTGCTGACTTGTAGAGTTATACTGAACAGCTGTTATTGGATACTGGACAAATCCAACTGTCAGTTGTATCCATCATGAGGATTGCCTCACAACCCACCTTTAACAAGGCAGGGCAGGTGGTCTAGTGCTATACAAGGCTGAAAGGATTAAGGAAAGACACCTTTCCTTTTTGGTTAAGCCCTTGTTAACTTTTTAACCCTTTTGTTACCATATTTCTGTTAAGGTGTGCTGTGTTTCTTTCAAACAATTTTAAATATAACAAAGGATTTAGTAAAATAACTTATTTATCATTAAGCTAGTGTTAGGAACATAAATTGTGACTAAGGTTTGGTGGAAGATTTTAATTCAGAACTTTTGAAAACATGACATTTGTACTCAGAGCCAAAGGTGGTTTCAGCCGGGTTGGTATCGAAAGGGTTAAAGGAAAATGAGAGTAGTGAAGGAAGTGCTACCTCCTAATAAATTTGTAATAAGATGGGAGATTGTGGCAAAAATGGTGAAGGTGAATGGCCCTACTCTAAGCATGCACCTATAGATTTGAGAATAATAGTTGAGATAGGGCTCATGCCTTTGGTAGTCGAGTTAATCCTGGCTCTGATTGGAGTTTCTTCTGTATCAGGAGGACTGCATCATTTATGTTATCACATACTTTGTATACCATGTGTACTTTTATTGCATTTCACTGTCTTTTTAGTTTCTTTTTCTTCATCTTTTAGGTAAACCCTGAGACAAATTGTTTACTGTTCTTGAGATGTACCCCTCATCTAATGTCCCAGTGGCTAATCAAAGAAATTATTATTATTATTATTATTATTATTAGTAGTAGTAGTAGTAGTAGTAGTAGTAGTAGTAGTAGTAGTAGTAGTAGTAGGGCATCAAGCTGGAAGAAATGTCAAAATTTTGGGAAAAATGCATTGTAGTACTTGCTCTAGTTCCTTACATTCTAAGTTGAAATCTCACCAAGGTCAACTTCACATTTCATCCTTTTGGTTGGGTCAACAATATAAAGTACCAGTTAAAGTAATTGTCTCCTTTAAAAATTGCTGACCTTGTGCCTAAATTAGAAACCATTATTATTATTATTATGAAGCTATCAAATACTATAGGAGGCGCAATGGCCCAGTGGTTAGGGCAGCAGACTCACGGTCAGAGGATCACGGTTTTGATACCCAGACTGTGCATTGTGTGTGTTTATTGAGTGAAAACACCTAAAGCTCCATGAGGCTCTGGCAGGGGGTAATGGCGACCCCTGTTGTACTCTTTCGCCCCAACTTTCTCTCACTCTTTCTTCCTGTTTCTTGAGTAATGCTGCGATGGACTGGCATCTCGTCCAGCTGAGGGGAACACATACACCATAGAAACCAGGAAACCGAGCCCACAAGCCTGGCTAGGCTTCAAAAAGGCGCATAAAAATATTAAAAAATCACATACTATACTAATTAATCAGGTTGTTGTCCCTGAGGTTTGATGATAATCATTCTCCTCAGATCTCAAGAATCTTTCTCAGGATTCTTGTTGAATATTTGACAGCACTTTTATGCAGATCAACAATATATGTCTCATTTTTAATATCCTTCTGACTCTTAGGTAACAGTTTGGGTCAGAGTGTGGTGCCAAGCGCACCAATTACCACAGGAATAATTGTCCCCTTAGTCTTCCACAGTCTCTTTATCTCTCTTCCTTGATCCAGATATTTCTTTTATGTTAAGGTTATCTCTAAAGATAACCATAACAAGTGATTTAATAGCATTTCTAACACAGTATTGACTTATAAAGCGTTTAATATATTTTGTAGTATAAGGCAGTGAGCTGGTAGAAATGTTAGCAAAATGCTTAGCGGTATTTCGTCCATCTTTACATTCTGAGTTCAAATTTTATTGAGGTCGACTTTGCCTTTCATCTTTTCAGGCTCGATAAATTAAGCACCAGTTGCATATTGGGGTTGATCTAATCGACTGGCCCCCTCCCTTAAAAATTTCGGGCCTTGTGCCTAGAGTAGAAAAGAATATATAAGACAGGCAAGGTGGCAAGCTGACAGAAACGTTAGCAAACCAGGTGAAATGCTTAGTGTTATTTCGTCTGTCTTTATGTTCTGAGTTCAAATTCCACCAAGGTTGACTTTGCCTTTCATCCTTTTGGGGGTTGATAAATTAAGTACCAATTGCATACTGGCCACCTCCCCCCAAAATTTCAGGCCTTGTGCCTTGAGTAGAAAAGATTATACTTTGTAGTATGTTATAGCTGCATCATGAAATATGGTGTCCCTACAAGTAATTAAGATATTTCTCTATTTTCTCAATTTCTTTGGTATCCATTCTATTATCACATGGTATGGTAGTATAGCAAAGTCTGTGACCTTACACTTTTTTTTTGTCTTCTATAATTTCCTTGCTTCAATAGTATGGTCAGTCTTTATTGAGAGACCCAATAAAATTTTGCTTGAAAAATACATTGTGATTATTTGTTCTAACTCTTCACATTCTTCACCACAACTGGTATCTACTTACTGAAGTAAACTATACCACTGTCAGTATCTACAATGGTAAACTGTGTTACTGATGGTAAGTACATTGGTAAACCATACTATTGGTTGTATTTACTTAACATCTATGAGAAACCAAAACCAGAAGTCACTAAGAAGTAGCTCAACCTGCTAGAAATAACAACCAAATTTTGCTCCAAACTCATACCCTACCATCTTCAATAAAGAGAGATGTACTGGGTGATATAATCCTATAAGAATACAGGATAGTCACAGCCAGGATGCTGTTGATCATAGATCTGTTGGATAGGGGCTGATCTAGGGGCTAAACAGCAACAGTAGCTGCCACCACCACCACCACTGTGCATATGGCAACATTGAGAAGTGAATACCTCATTAAAAGACATATAGCTCCAGGCTAACCTAACTCTTCTGAGTTTGCTTAGACAGGGAGTGAAAGAACCCCATTGTATACATACATACATACGTGTGTGTGTGTGTTTGGCAAAAGAGACCAATACAATAAGTACTCAATTATTCTGCTAAGATCAGAAAATACATGTATCAAATTTCATAAAGACACACACACACACACACACACACACACACACACACACAAGTATATTTACATAGCAGTGTGTGTGTGTGTGTGTGTGTGTGTGTGTGTGTGTGTTGAGTGCTGCTTCTAATTTCGTGAATGATTGAAGAATATATATTGAAACATATTACAATAATTGAAAGTAACGACAAGTTCTTCGACTCCATCCTTGCTGCATCGGTTGCAAACTCGGGTACCGCCGCCTGTAACGTAGAGGAGAAGAGGATAAACAAGCATAGGTGTCTTACCGGCCGTTAAAGATTCAAAGATGAAATTTATTTCCAAGAAACACCACTCTTATTTAGTCGTGATAGAGTTATGTACCTTGAAAATACTTGCATTATAGGAGTTAACGAAGTCTCCTTTAAGGAATCGGTCGATCTGTTTGAAACTTTAGCTACATCTCCCTCACTTCTCACTTTACCGTCTTCAGATAAGATGGACACATTAAATAAAGTCACACTAGATATTTTATACCTGAGTAATATACGGGGTGTTCACATATGGAGAGCTTTTGGTCATGCTGGATTAGGGTTAATCACCAGTTAAACAACAACAACAATAAGCAAAGACACATTTGATAATGTAATCCTCGATATAGTGTGTCGGAATAAAGATTGGATGGTCACATTTGGAACATTTTTGATCATTGCTGTATTAGCTAAAAGTTGGCCTGGGGCTAAACATACTACAATACCACCACCACCACCAATAACAACAACAAGAACAAGAAATGACACATTACAGGATGTAGCGCTGGATACACTATGTTTTAATAAAAGACAGGATGATCATAGCTGGCACATTTTTAAGTGTAGCTCTGTTGACCTAGGGCTAAACAAATGGGAACAACAAGGAATTACACGTACACAACGTAATCCTGGGTACTCTGTGTTTGAATAAAAGACAGAACACTCATTGGCTGGAACACCTTTGATGACAGAACTGTCACACCATATCTGTCCTGGGACAAAACAGCAGAAACAACAACAAAAACAACAAACTGGACAGATTCAATAAAGAAATCCAAGATAGATTATGACTGAGTAATAGATGAGATGGTCATGGTATGAGGTCCATTTCAGAGGGTTTGTGGCCTTTTTAGGAGAGGCAATTATAACAGTCCTAGATTATTGTAATTTTAGTATTTCATTACTATACATCTGTAGCAGAATGGGTTAGACAAAAGTATTAGGAACAAAACTTTTCTCTCTCCCTTGTATTTATAGTTTTTGTGCAAACATAGTGGAAAACATTTGTCTTTAAAGAGCAGTTGTAACCATTGCTCTGATTGGTTAGTTTTTAGGCACAAACTGTACCCTAAACATTGCACCCAAATAAACCTATCAGACCCACTAAAATGGATTACATGTTATTTTGGCGGGATAATCTTTTCACATATCGTGGAGCCTACCATTTGCTTTTAAAAAGGATCATAATTTGCTCAGGGAGTAGTCCATCCTGAATTGTCACCAGGAATCTCTGACTCACGACGCAATGCTGTTTTTGCCATCTATGCCACTACTTTTCTACTGCATCTAAGCTGCCAACAACTGTTACTGCTATGTGATTACTTCTTGCACACGTTATATTCACTAAGCAAACATGACTTTTAACGTCCATTCAGAAACCTTCATGGACATTGAACTTAGTTTAATGTCATTTAGCATTCATGTGGAATAACGCAGCAACCTTTTGCTCTTGTTATAGAACGTTTGTCAATGGATGTATTACCAACTCTTTGGTATAAAAGCTTTTGCTATCTTTGTCTATGCCTCCTTACAGACATTTATTATCTAACAAGTCATTTTATTAAATTTCACACCTTTCCTGTTCAATAAACACCAAGTTAAACTTGGAAAGCTGTTATTTTATTCCTTTCATTTTGATGTTTATTTTAGTGGGGTTATCACCTAGACCAATTGGGTTTCTTCAGTAAAAATTAGTGACTAGTCTGATAACTCACTCTAAACATCTAATAAGCTGACCTGTCAAATTTGTTATTCCAGGTTGAAGATGGTGCTACCAGCACTTTGAACACACCTTACTAAACACAGCTTGTCATAACTGACTTGTTTTGCAGAATGTAGTCTTGATGTGAAGACAATTTGGAAGCTTGATATGCTATAAGGTTTTGTTTTAAATTGGGCAAAAATGCTACAGAAACTTATGAAATGCTCCAGACTGCTTTTGAATTAACTTGTATGAGCCAAGAATCTGTCTTACGCTGACACATGACGCCAGGCAAAGCAATTTCACTGAGAGCTCATGATGATCCCTTTCTTTGACAGCAAAGACATATTTACATCCACTGGGTTCCCTCTGGTCAGTCAGTCAGCAAGGAGTACTTTTGGAGGTAAGGAAGAGATTTTGTCATCAAAGACCAGAATAATGCACCTGTCCACAATTCCATCCTGGAACCAACTACTTGGCAGAGATGGGCATCAAAACTGTCCCTCACAATTCCAATAGCCCTGACTATGCTCCCTGTGAATTTAGGTTGTTCCCAAAGCTGAAGGAGGCTGTGACAAAGGTCCAGGATACCTTCACTTCAGAATACTTCCATGAGCCTTCATGAAGTGGATGGAGAAGTACAACATGTGTGTTGAAGTCAGAGGATTCTACTTTGAAGGAGATTTGAGTTTTGTACTTCTTTGAGATAGATAAACGACTCTACTGAAAAAAGTGCAAAGACTTCTGGAATGCACCTTTTAAGTTGACTCTCATCTATTCCAGACTCTCTGAACATAGTATAATTCTTTAGTTTAGCAGTTTATATCACAAACTTCTGAAAAAGATCACATTGGCATTCTGGTCATGACCATCTCAACTTTATGCCAGACTAGTTTATCTAGAACTACATCATTCATTCTTCAGGTCTTATTAAGAATGTTTGTGAGAAATTTGGCTGCTGTTGCTAGCAGAATTACCTATCATGCAAAGGCACCCTTTTTGATTTGTTATTGTTATTTGATCTCAGCTCAGCCTCAACAGAGCAGACCTGTGATCCAAAGTATTCCAGCTGTGATCATTCCATCTATTTTTCCTACCCAAACTCTCCTTGTCTTATAGTGTGTGATGTGATTTTAGGGCAATTTGGTTTCTACTTCTAACAGGTCGTGCCACTAAACAGAGGCTTTCTCAATACTTTAATATAGTGGCACCTAATCACTGGACATATTGTTGTTAGGGAGAATACCAAGTGGTTTTGAGTTCTGTCTCACTCAGTGGCCCCTTGGACAAATTCCTCCCACTGTACAATTAGACTGACCAATGCTTTGTGAGTGGAATTAGTTGATGGAAACTATGGAAGCCTTGTATGTATGTATGTGCATGTGTGTGTATGTGTGTGTGCGTGCGTGCGTGTGTGCATGTGTGTGTGTGTCCTTTAAGCTCATTTACAAGAAACATTTTTGAGTATGCATATAAAAGCTGCTATTTAATTACTACGGCTACAGCCTAATGATACCAACTTGCAATGGCAGTTTTATGGCTTTCTACCAAGTTGTGCTGAAATAATGTAGGATAAATATAGCAATAATGATAACAATGCATAGATGGAATATATAAATATTTTAATGCATCACTACATGCGTTTCCACAAGTCACATGCTTCTTATGATGATAGTCTGTATTCCTGGGATGATTACAGTACAATCTGTAGTATCCATGACATCAGGTGGATCATGGTCCATGTGTTTATTTCCTCAGGCAATATGATATTAACATTGAAAGCAACAAATGTATAACTGAAGGTTGTTTGTCAATTTTCACCAATGAAAAGATTGATTGGGGTATGTGGGCAGTTCTGTGTGTGTTTGGAGGGGTGTAGAAGGTGATAGAAAGAGAGAAAGGAATGGTAATGATAAAGGAGAGGGAGGAGTGTAGTGATATTAGACTTGTTTTGATAACTGTGTATGCAAATGTCAGGATGCGTAGTATAGTTCATGGGTTTCACCTTAGTCACAAGTGCCTCCTCAATGAATTCAGATGTAGGTAGGTCAAGAAGTATAATCATTCAGATGTTGAAGTTTACTGTCTGAGTTGACGAATGATGTTTTCTTAAAATGTCCTTTTAATTACTTTTAGTGGTATAAAAGTATAGCATATAGGTTATGAAAATAATGGTTATTTCATTTAGCTGTTTCTATATTCTTCTCCTGTGCTATTAAATGCTGATGATGGTTAATGTTTTTCTGTTTCAAAATGTTCTTTTTGAATTCTAGGAATGGTGCCTTTCTTTAATGTTTACATGATATAATTACTTTGGAATGTCTATTAATTATATTTTCTCTGGATGGGATGATCGCCAGGGTTTCCCCTAGACATAACTTGCATACACATGATGTTCTATTGTATGGTGTAGTGTTTTTTTTATTATAGACCAGTTGGTCAGATGCTCCACTCCATTCTGTCTGAACCTCCAGATGAGGTTAGATAATGATGTGGAATGTCCTTGGTTTATATTGGAAAATGACATAAGACAGTTGCACGGACAATTTTTCATGGTGTCTCTGGCACCACCAATGTACACATATTTTTGTGTACCCATCTCCACTTCACATTTGTAAACCACATTCTTTACCATGCAGTTGTTGTTAAACTTGCATTCATTTTTCAGTCTCCAGTTACATGTTATACCATTTTTTTCTGATCCAGTAAGTAGAGTTATTATTGGTGCTCACATTTGTTCTTCCTCCTGTAACAGTGTTCTAATTTTCCTAAGGTATGGATTGCACTGCCAATTGTATTGCACTGTTTGGACCCATTTTTTTTTTATGGACGAGCTTTCATCATTCCTATTTGTGATCATTCCATCATTGTTTATTTTGTTTTGATCTGCCATTTTTCCATAAGCCCCCTCTAGTTTTATCCTATCAGTTTTGTCCATGGATACTACAGACTGTATTGTCATCATTCCAAGAATATGGACTATGATCATAAGAGACATGTGATTTGTGGTGACACGCATAGTGAAGCATTAAAATATTTATAAATACCATCTATAGATTATTATTAATGTTACTATATATATATATATAACCAGGTTATGTAATTAAACTGCATCTGGTGGTGAGGCTCCAGTTTAGGAGTTATAGGGATGTGGGGAGTATGGAGTCACCCCTTAATTACCATTTCTCCCAAGTCCATTCAGACCTGGAGCAGTAGTCCCAATCATGGTCCTATTTATGGCTTAGAGTTCCCAGGGGAAGAAAAGACACCCATTATTTTTTGAAAAAGCTGTGAGGAAGGTAGCTTTTCTTGAAGAATGATACTCTGAGATAACACTTGCAATCAGAATAGTATTAGTCACCTTGCAATGCTTGTCACTGGAACTTACAATGAAGACCAAGAAAGTACCAACTTTTGTCACTTAAATCTGATGATGTACAGATGTCTTACTATTCATTTGCTAAATGTGAGATAGCTGTCATCTGACAACATATCATAATGTGTGTGTGTGTGTGTGTGTGTGTGTGTGCATGCATGTGTACATGTGTGCATGTGCATGATTGTGTGTGTGTTTGCATTTCTTCAAAAACCACTATGCTACAAGTGGTGATGCTGTGGTCATTTCTCCTGTCAACAAATTATCTGCTGTCTCCGTGGCTTTAAAATGTAGAATGAAAGATGCCTTACTTGAAAAACAGGCAAGGTTAAGCAACAAAGGTATCTGGTTGTAAAACAATACTTGAACAACATTTGTGTAAGCCATGCTACCATAAGAAAATAGATTAAAAATGAAAGAAATACCTGAATATTTGGCATACCTTACTTGTATCTTCTACTTGTTTCAGTCATTAGACAGCAAGCATGTAGGGACACCTCCTTCAGGGATTTAGTCAAACAAATCAACCCCAGTACTCATTTTTTTAAAGTCAAAAACTCATTTTACCAGTCATTTTTGCTAAACTGCTGAGTTACAGGGATGATAGAAAACAGATGTTAAATGGTGATGATACTGATGCTTATGATGATATATGTATATGACAGGCTTACACACAGCATCTGTCAACAGATACACACGTTTGTATGCATGTATGTATGTATGTATGTATGTATGTATGTATGTATGTATGTATGCGTGCATGCATGCATGTATGTGTGTATGTATGTATATATGTATGTATGCCTGCATGCATGCATGTATGTATGTATGTATGTATGTATGTATGTATGTATGTATGTATGCATGCATGCATGTATGTGTGTATTTATGTATATATGTATGTATGCCTGCATGTATGTATGTATGTATGTATGTATGTATGTATGTATGTATGTATGTATGTATGTATGTATGTATGTATGTATGTATGTGTGTATGTATGTATGTATATGACTGGCTTCCACACAGATTCTGTCTACCAAATTCATTCACAAGGCAGTGCAAGGCCATAGTGGAAGAGACCTAAGGTACCACACAATGGTATTGAACCTGAAACCATGTGGCTGCAAAGCAAGCTTTTTAACCATGCAGTCATGCCTCCCCCTATTACTTGTGTAATAGAGTTGAAAAAATTTGTTTAACTGATATTATCCTTGTAATTAGGAGAAAGAAACTTCCTCAAAATTTGTTTAAAATCTAGACAAACAAACAAAGGAGATAACTCTTATAACATCAACTAATCTCTGAATTTTGGGGAAAATATCGACAAAGTAGTTAAGAATGGACCAGAAACTGGGGTGGATGAGTTTGTGAGTGATAGAAAAGAGAGAGAGAGAGGGGAGACAGCATGCCTGTGGACCAGAGGCTGGACTGTGTGGCCATAAGTGGGTGATAGAAAAGCGAGGAAGCAAAACAGCAGACTTGTGTACCCAAGCCTGGTATGTGTCTGACATGTTTCAATCTTGTCAAATGCCATCAGTGAAGCACACCCATTACATTTGACTAGAATTGGAAGTGATCAAGTATATAAAGAGAAATAGAGGGAACATGGTGAAATCAATTAGAAGACAAAGCTTCTCTTTAGGAGTAACATGCAATGGGGTCAACACTGTTAATACCAGCTAATTACGAGGATAATCTCAGTTAATCTAAATATATCAACTCACTATATTACATATGTGACACTGTACTGTATTTGCTATTAGCATATGGAACATTTCCTGAAAGGATTTTTCCCTTCAGCCATTTTGTTGAGAAATATCAACCGAATTTACAGATTAATTGAGACAACCATTTCTTCATAATCAAATGTTGATCCTTTGAATTATATCACAGAAACAAAATCTTTGGTTCTTTAACCCTTTAGCACTTAAACAGGCTATATCTGGCCCAAATATTCCACCTGTTCTATGCTCAAACCAACCAGATCTGGCCTCTCACACTTAGCCTATAGTGCCATTCTAAAAATAAACAATCATGGAAATCTCAAAGCTATGAGATAATTAATTCATAAACAATATAAATAAGTATTACACTGGACAGAGTAATCTGAATGTTAAAGGTCTAAATTGTAGCAGCAGCCATTCCTTTCTAAGTGAAATATAAAGTATTCAGTAAATGCAGTATGGCCAAATGGTTAAGAAGTTCACTTTAAAACCAAGAGGTACTAGGTTCAATTCCACTGTCCATCTTGGACATATGTCATTTTCTATAGTTTCAGTTTGATAGATAGTTTTTGAGTGAAATTGGGTAGATAGAAATTATATAGCAGCCTCTTGAGTGGTTTGAACCTGTTATTCAAAAAGTACAACCTTGCTACACAGTGTGTTACAACAATTCTACCTGAGAATAAATCTAAAGGTACACACGTCTGTGGAATACTCAGCCACTTAAATGTTAAGTCAGGAACAGGTAATTCAAACCATCGAAGAACTGAATCCCCATTGTCAAATTATAGAGATCCACCACCACTGTTTACTTGTTCCAGTCTTTGAATGTCAGCCATGATGGAGCACTGCCTTCAGCGTTTAATTGAACAGATCAACTGCAGTAGTCATTTTTAAAGCCTGGTAGATATTCAATCAGTCTGTTTTTGCTGAACTACTAAGTTACAGAGACATAAACAAACCAATACCAGTTGTGAAACAGTGATAGGGAACATATACAAATGTATAGACAAACACACACACACACACACACAAAACTTCATCAGCCTGTGGTTATAGTAGAAGACGTTTGCCCAAGGTGCCTCACAGTGGGACTGAACCCAAGACCACATGGTTGGGCAGCAAATTTGCATACATGTACATATGTTTGTTTGTTGGTTATAATGAATGAGAGTAAAAGTGCTTAATGCCATAGAAAAGTGTAATAGTTTATTTTGGCCAATCCAGTGGCCTACTACTCTGAAGCTGCCACTCTAGATAATAGATAAAGATATGGAGAACAGCTACCAAATACCTAAGTGAAGATTCAAAAGCAAATTCACATTTTGCACATGTCATCAGCCTATTGTTCTAACTTGTTGCACTCAGAAATTTATGAGAATAATCTGACCTCTTGGTGCAAAAGGCTAGAATAATAGGCCGATGACTTGTGGCAAACTGTGGATTTGCTTTCAAATCTTGGCTTAGATATTTGGTAGCTGGTGTCTATACCTCTTCCCATCCTTTCTCCTATCTAATCAGCTATGACCAATGAATGACTTGAGAAAGACTAAGGGGTCAGCTTATTCTCATAAATCTCTTAGTGCAACAGATGAGAACAATAGGCCAATGACTTGTGGCAAAATGTGGATTCGCTTTCAAATCTTGGCTTAGATATTTGGTTGCTGTTCTCTACAAAGACATACCACTATGATGTTGGGAAGACTGTGTAGCTGGATAAATTTACAAGCCACCTTTTGACTGGGGTCAGTATAGGAAAAGCAGAAGAACATAGGGCATGTGGGAAGAGAAATGTATAAGGTACACACACATGGACAAACTTGCACATGTACACACATATATCAGTCTTAAGTTAGATTAGAAAGAGAGGGAGAGTGAAATAGATGGGGAGGAACAGAGAAAGATGGGGAGGAAGAAATAAAAAGAATAGAGGAAGAGAAAAGGGAAAGGAAAGGATGTGGGGAGAAAGAGAAAAGGAGAAAGAAAAGGAAGGGAGACAAAGAGAAAAAGAAAAAAGAAAGTAAAAGAGAAAGAAAAGGGAGTCAAAGAGTAGAAGAGAGAGAACAGAGAGGAAACAAGTAAGATGGTCAATAGCTGACAATTGAACAAATAGAGAGAGAGGGGGGAGGGGAGGGGAGGGGAGGGGAGGGTGCAGGTGCCCAAAAACAGAAGAGACACCTATGCACACCTGCACACACATATGCACCTACAAGCAAGCATATAACCTAGCTGCCAAACACTCACACACCACCACATGCAGACACAAGTATAGACACACCTACAAGTGTTCCATGAGCAAGCTGCAGACTGGCAAGTGATAGGAGGAGGGAAGAGGTCAGGGGTCGTTCATCCATACAAAGAATTATCAAAAGAAATTTTCCAAAATAAGAAAAATGAATTATCAGTATACTGGATTTAGAATCACAATAATAATAAAAATAACAACAACAACAACAATAGAGATATATGAAACATATATATATATATATATATATATATATATATATATATATATATATATATTTATGCATATACATGCACCAACATATATATTTATATGCATATACATATATATGGATACACAAATACATACATATATACATACATACATACATACATACGTACATACATACATACATACATACATACATACATACATATATATATATATATATATATATATATATATATATATATATTCATAGCAAAAAGCCAATATTATATATATATATATATATATATATATATATATATTCATAGCAAAAAGCCAATATTATATATATATATATATATATATATATGTATGTATGTATGTATTTATACACACTTAATGTATTCATACTATAAATACACATACATGCAGCACAGATGCTTATATTCTTTTACACACACACACACACAAGTTGTGTGCTATAAATACATTCTGTATTCTTCCATGCACAATACAAATAGACAATTTAATTATAATCTTTTACATATTTCATTATTTATAAAATAGAAATGGGAACAATAGCTTCTCTGCCATCTTCAGTTGTTAAAGACAAACCAAATAAACCAATTTATGGTTCACACACTAGTCTCAGACTGGGTCAGGGATCTATAAAGATTCATACAATCCAGTGAGGGAGACACTATGGGATCACTCAAGCTGCTAGAAACTGCAGCCACGTATTTCTCAAATTACATACCCTTCTATCTTAATTATGACAATGATACACATTAGCGAAGATAATCCTGTATACTCCTTTTAGTCTTTTATTTGTTTCAGTCATTTGACTGTGGCCATGCTGGAGCACTGCCTTTAGTCGAACAAATCGACTCCAGTACTTATTCTTTGTAAGCCTAGTATTTATTCTATTGGTCTCTTTACTGAACCGCTAAGTTACAGGGACGTAAACACACCAGCATCGGTTGTCAAGCGATGGTGAGAGGACAGAGACACACACATAAACATAAACACACATATATATACGCACACACACATATATATATACGCACACACACATATATATACGATGGGCTTCTTTCAGTTTCCATCTACCAAATCCACTCACAAAGCTTTGGTTGGCCCTAGGCTAAAGTAGAAGACACTTGCCCAAGGTGCCATGCAGTGGGACTGAACCCAGAACCATGTGGTTGGTAAGCAAGCTACTTACTACACAGCCATGCCTGCGCCTATAACACATATTTATTTCAGGAGTATATAACATTGTTATGTGGAGTAAAGTACTCTAACAAAATGGTCACATTTGGAATGCCTTTGATCATTAGTATCCTCTACCAAAGAAGTCCTGATGTTGTAAAACAACAACATTAACCTCTAGAAACATGATCTCCAGAAGTCTGTTGTTTCAGATGTTGGATCAAAGAAATATTAAAATCTCCCTCAAAACACTATACCATCTTGAAAATAGGAGGATACTTTGTATAACGTAGTCATAGCTACGCAGTGCTCAAGAGAAGACCAGGTTTGGAGCACTTCTCTGATTACAGGCTTGGTTCATAGGAGATGACCTTGGGCTAAACAATAATAACATAAAGATTCTTATAACTGGTTTCAAATTTTCGCACAAGGACAGTAATTTTAGGGGAGGAGTAAGTCAATTACATTGACCCCAGTGTTCAACTGGTACTTATTTTATCAACCCTAAAAGGATGAAAGGCAAAGTTGGCCTTGGCAGAATTCAAAATTAGATCATAACGATGGAGGCTATGTTGCTAAGCATGTTGCTTAGCATGCTAATGATTCGGCTAGTTTACAGCCTTAATTCATATAGATCCCAAAGGGTCAATATAGAGCACGTTGTCCCAAGCCCTCATTTATTGCATGTAATGTTCTTCCAGGGATATTTTATGTGGTGTATGCAAATTTCTTGTAGCTGGTGTAGTGGAGGAGTCTGTGTATGGATCATAGCTATTTTACACCTGACAGTTTTTACTGTTATGTTTCTAGAGGTGTGTGTGTGGAAGTGTGTTAATGTTTGTATATGCAAACCACACAGGAGAAAAATAAAGTCAGAGTCCAGCAAACCTAGCAAAATTAGATGAATAAATGTCAAATAAAGATAATAAATGAGATGGTGTTAGAGCAAAATAAATCTCTGTTATCCATCTAATGTCTTGTAAATGTTCACTTAGAAGATGGTTGGTCTGTTGTGTGCTTCTGTTTGTGGTGGAGGTGGTGGTTGTGGAGCTGATGGTGGTGGTGGTGGTGGTAGAAACATGGAAATAATATATTAGTAAACCAAACAGTAACAGTGTGTGTATATATTCATACATGCAGATGTACATGTGTGTGTGTGAATGTATGTATGTATGATATATGTATTTGTATATCTGTGTGTATGCGTGTGTGTGTATGTATATATGATGTATGTATATTTATGTGTGTGTGTGTGTATGTGTGTGTGTGTGTGTGTGTGTGTACTGAATTGCAAAATATGGCTTTAGTTAATAGTTCACACACATGCACACACTTATCTATTTAAATCATTCTCATCCTCATTTAATGTCCCTTTCTCCATGCTGGCATGGGTTGGATGGTTTGACTGGAACTAATGAGCCAAAGGTCTATGTCGAGCATCTCCGTCTGCTTTAGCATGGTTTCTACTGTTGGATGCCCTTTTCAATGCCAACCATTTTACAGAGTGTAATGAATGTTGTTTTCCTGACACCAAGTCTAGTAAGGTCACCAAATACTTGCAAGACAACACCCCCTCAAGTAAATGGGGCACAGTTTGAAAGAGGAGAATGTTTGATAGAAGGATGGGAATGAGCATCTTGTTGAAGAGGACAATACATGGCTTCCCTAGTTTCAAAAGAGAGAGAGAGAGAG
>NC_142953.1:16298460-16320960 GCF_046866305.1 Octopus bimaculoides
ATATATATATATATAATTAATTCAATATCAGGATAAAATCTTTTATAAGAATTTATCAAGTAGCCAGCGTGAAAAAAAACTCATAAAGGAAAAATCCTTTTTTCGCCAAAATATATTTATCTATATAAGGGCATTACTATACATTAATGCCTCACGCTTAGAGGGACTCAATGATATCCAAAGGTAATGCAGTATGATCATTTCATGCAACTCCATTTAATTGAACAATGCAATCAATTTAAAATGCAGAGCAATCCTCAGTTGCACAAAGACATAGAATTTAATTAAATTAGAACAGATGGACACATGTAATGATTGCATTATTCAATGAAATGGAGTTGCATGGAATGATCGTACTGCATTACTTCTAGATATCCTGTTGCTTATTTTGATTTTAATCACCTTATTTTGAAATTGTATGGATAATAGTGTACTAAATTCTGGTGCCTCAACTTATAATTCAACACACTCACCGGTAAAATTTCCACTCGTTGCCTTCTTTATTTTTCTAAAATTTTCGTTGCGTCTTGCATACATGTTTGTATTTCTTTGTTTTGACATTGTTCGATAGTTGTAAAATAATTGTTACTGTCATACAAGCCATGTCACTCATTTCCTATCTAAGAAAAAGTGTCTGGCCATGGGTAAATATTTTACCTGACTTGAGATAGGTAACCATTGATGAGTACTGATGATAGAAAGGGTGCCTGGTGATTGATAAACCCTGTCCAACTCATGCAAGCATGGAAAAGTAAATGTTAAAATGATGGTGATATATACAATAGACTTCCTTCAGTTTCCATCTACCAAATCCATTCACAAGGCTTTGGTCCACCTGGGACTATAGTAGAAGATACACAAAGGAACCTAAGACTATGTGGTTGGAAAACAAGCTTTTTAACCACACAGCCATGCCTGTTCCTTTATTTATGTTTATGTCCATTCTTTCTTGCTAGCATGGCTGCCTGCTATTTTTAGGAGTTTGATATATATTGTACCAATGGTTCCAAGAGGAGGTGGAGTTTACTTCTTCATATTTTCTATTCATTCAAAAGCAGACTGAATTAGTTGAAAGTTCAGTATCTTGCATGCACAGACACATTGTATCATTGCTCTACCTAACCTATGACCAAGAAACTAGTTACAGACCTCACCCTTACTGATCCAACTCCATATCTACTTCATCATATGTGGCTCTTCTTAAATCAATAAAAAGCATTCCAGTCCATTTTGTGTTGTATCATTATTCTATGAGATATTTCATTTAGAATTTCAACCACACTAGAAATGTACAAACAAAAATGAAGTGAAAAAAAACGAAGAAAAAAAAAAAAATTTTGAAGAATTCTTTAGATTTGAATTGAAGAATGGATATAAGTGAAGAAGATAAGACAAGCATCAGCAAGAGGCAGGTGATGTTTCTCATGATTTACTAATTCTTTTCAAGTTATATAACACACATCTATGAACAGCCACTTGCCTTAATTCAATTTAAACTTTCTTCCACTGCCATACACTCTGGCAAATTCTTACTTGGCAATATTGGCAATATTTCCTCTCTATTCCACTTTATTGTAATTTCATGTTTAAAGTAATTCTTTCTATTATTCCTCAAATCATCCAAGCAACAAAGGGGTTTAGGAAATCTGGAATTCATCATCATCATTATCATTGTCATTTTAACATTTGTACGGTTCAGGCAGAATTTTCTGAGATGGATTTTCTACAGATTGTTGGCCATTCATGTCATCAACCCCCATCTGTTCCCAAGCAAGATAATAGTTCTTCATGGCCCAATATGTTTACATGAAATATTAAAAATGAATGACACTGTTAGCTCATTTACAACTATTGTATGATGTCAAGACAAGGAAGTACACACACCCACACACAACCACTAACTTAAACCAATACTCCAACACACACACACACACACACACTGACTCATACCACACAAACATATATGTACATCTATATACATACAAATCCCACACATATACACACATACACAACTAGCTTCATTCAGTTTCCATCTACCACATCCACTCACCTGAAGTACCACACAGAGAGAGACTGAACCCAAAATGACATGACTGGGAAGGGAATCTGTTAACTACTCATGTACAAGGGGGTACCCAAAAGAAACTGGAATTTTTTTCTTCACCTCTTCCACATCTGCAAATTCCGTATCACCAGCTTTCGTCACCAGTGATGACCTTTGAAAAAAGGTCCAGATCAACTTTCAACTGTTCTTTCAGTTCACGACACATTCAGTTGTAACTGCTTTTGATCTTCCATAAGCAAGCCCGGCACAAATTTTGCTGCAACTCTTTTCATATGCAATTCCTCACTCAAAATTCTTTGGCAGGGGCTCCAGGACACATCACCAAGTTCATCAGTTGTTTGGTGACAGCCCTCCAAGATAATTTCATGAATTTTCATGATGTTTTCATTCGTTTGGGAGGTTGATGGTTGTCCTCAACGAGGTTGGTTTTCAAGCGACAAGTGACCATTTCTAAAGCATGGAAAGCACTCATAAACTTGTGTTTTGCTCATCACAGTGGCCTTGTAAGCTGTTTGAAGCATGACAATTGTTTTGGCCACTGTTTTCCTCAGTAGAAAATAGAATTTCATGAAAGCACACTATTCCTTCATTTCAGCCATCGCAAAAATCAATGAACAGGGGAGAAGCACTGTAAAACAAAGACGCACCACGTAGCAGTACGACATCACCTGACACTGCCAGTCAACAGACTGATGCCAGAAGGTTGCATCAAGTGGCTTCTAGCAGTGGAAGCCTGAACCACAACAGGTTTGTCCCACAGAGAATGTTTCCAGTTACTTCTGGGAACCACTTCATAGTTTTGGATTCAGTTCTACTGAACTGGGTTCATACAACAAGGGTCTCTCAAACCCCTTGTTACTGTTGGGATGATTTATAGACAGTCATATACACCTCACATACCCACTAAACAGACAGATACTCTATAAACATACATGCATGTAAATTTAATTGAAATATATTAGAAAACATATTTAAACACATTCTAGTTTCATTTTAGAATGTTTTACTGTGTTTTATATTTTAGGATGAAATGAGTGCACTCTCCTAGTTATGTCATATTAGTGTAAATAAACGACAGAGCTTAACCCCTTTGATACCAACTCATCTGAGCCCCCACCCCCAGACTATTTGATGCATGTGTTCTATTTTAAAGTAATGTAAATGAAAACCGTCCATCAGAATTTCCTGTTAATAATTTGTTCCACACACTAGTTTAATAATGACAATGTTGTTTAATAAATTCTTCATTATTTTCAAAATTAATTGAAACAAAGCCATAGTATTGCAACAGAAATATGCTAACAAAACGGTTAAAGTGAAATAGATTAAAACCCTCCATAAAAATTTCATGTTAATTTATGTTCCAAATACCAGCTTAATAACGACAGAGTTAATTTACTAAATTCATTATTTTCAAAACAGATTGAAATAACTGCAAAGCATTTCAACAGAAATATGGAAACAAAAGAGTTAGAGTAATCTAAATTAAAACTGTCATCAAAATTTCAAATTAATTTATGTTTCAAATACCTGCTTAATTAAGACAATTTTACTAAGTACTTTATTATTTTCAAAATTAATTGACACAAAGGCAGTGTATTTCAACAGAAATATTGTAACAAATGGGTTAAATGAGATGAGAGACAAAAACAATGTAATTGAGAAGTAGTGTGCAAGAGAGAAAACTGTATTGGTATGAACATGTAATGCATACGGAGAATATCAGTTGTGGAAAGAAGTGCTGAGCATTTCACTGAGCATTTGAAGAGAGAGAACCTTGTGAAAGTAAGAGACAGATGAAGACATGAGGAGAAGTAGTGAAGACAGTCCTGGGTATGACATTAAACTACATTCAGTGGTGAGGCTCCAGTTCAGGAGTTCTGGAGTTGTGGGGAGCATGGGTTCACTCCTTATTTACCATTACTCCCAAGTCCATTCTGACATGGAATGGTAGTACCTGTCAGGGTCCGAACCATGGGTTAAACAAATTTTTGTAAAGGTAGATTGACCTTGCTGCAGTGAAAGTAATCAATCTAGGAGAAGGAAAACTACAAAATTAATACTTTTTTTCAATATGTCCTAAGCCAGCATGGGAGAGTATAGCTGAAAAAAACTAAGATGAGGTATGTCCAATAACATAGATTCATACCATAGAGGCAACGATCTCATGTTAGTGCACATTCCGCTGCAGATGGAGACAGCAGGAAATGATAAGTGAAGACATATCAAGAGACTGAACTTCACAAAGGGGATGAGAAAGGAGCACATCAAATTTGGCAAAAACCTGTCTGACCCAAGCAAACACAAACACACAAAAAAAAAGAATGGTGGTGGAGACTGGGATATTTAAAAGCTAATTTGGAATTTCCTTTGCCTAGGGGGCTTACATTCAATCTCTTTGTCACCAACCACCTCATTACTCTCTACCACCATCTCTCACTTCGTTACTTTCTCATCTATCATCCACCGCCTACCACTCTCTTTCTCACACTCACTCTCCCTCTCTTACATTACCGCCTCCTACCCTTTCACTTTGACACTCTCCTGCCACTCTCTGTCTCTCCTTCATTAGTCTCTCTATACCATCTCCATCCATATCCTTCAATTTTGTTATTACTCTCTCACTCTCTCTCTCACTCACACACACTCTCTCTTTCTCTCTCTTCCACTCTAATCTGGCTCTCTTTTAATACCATCTCTCTCTCTCTCTCTCTCTCTCACTCTCGTCAGGCCCTCTTTATCATTCACTCAACATTATCACCATCTCCATCGCTATCACCACAACCCCTACTACCACCACCTCTACCACAATAACAACCACCTACCATCCCCATTCATCATCATCATCATCACTGCTAAAATCACCAGCATCAATACCACCACCACCATCACTACAACAACAACAGCATCTATTCATCATTATCATCATCATCATCACAACAACAGCAACTATTCATCGTCATCACTGTTGTCATCATTATCACAACAAAAACTACTGTTCATCATTATCACCATCGCTGCCATTACCATCAGCAGCATCATTTTGATTTCATGATTAAATTCCAGTATTTCTTCATTTGCATTTAGATTAGAAAAATGAAATAATCTCCACTGAGATTGTGTGTTTGAAATCACCACAAACATACAGACGCACCTCTCCAAGTTGATGTGTAATATCTTTGAGATATCACATTAATTATGGTTGTCAGCATACTGGACAACTTAAGATGTTCACTTCACAGCCATGGATGAGGTATCAGGTTGGACCTCACCACCATGGTACACTGGGCAAGTGTCTTCAACCATAACCCCAGGTTTGGCTAAAGCCAGCCTTTTGAGAGAAATTTTGGTTGATGGCAAAAGTGCAGAAGAATTAATGGTTTGGGTAGCATGATATGCCAGGGAAAGTAGGTAACTGGCACTATGTGACACAAGCATAAGCATGTTTATGCTTCTGGCTTCTTGACTTGACACTGTGTGATAGTTGTAAATGAGTGCCACTGTCATACAAGCAGTGTCATTCATTTCCAATAGCCTGTGAGAATGTCTGGCCATGGGGAAATATTACCTTGTTTGGAAACAGGTGAGGGTTGGTAACAGGAAGGGCATCCAGCTGTAGATAAATCTGTCTCAATAAACTCCATCTCACACATGCAAGAATGGAAAAGTGAACGTTAAAATGGTGATGATGATTATATATATATATATGTATATATATATATATATATATATATATATATATATATGAGAGAGAGAGAGAGAGAGAGAGAGAGAGAGAGAGAGAGAGAGAGAGAGAGAGAGAGAGTTTTTGAAGTGATGTACAGATATTGTATATTTAGAATAATAAGGTAGTCAGAATGTTGGATGACTATATATATCTTTTATTTACGCTTTTAGTGCTTTCTTCTGTTATCGGATTTAATATAATTATCCAACATTCTGACTAAAAAAAAAAAAAATTTTTTAAATATATATATATATATATATATATATATACACCTACACACATAATATTTCATTTAGCCACAGCAATAGTAATAACTTGGTGTTAGAACTCAATATACAAATGCTTTGGAAAAAAGCATCAGTTAAGTACAGAGTATAATAAAACCAATCTCTATTCCTTATTTCTTAAATATTTTTATATTCTTTTGATAGTATTGTTTTCCATATGTCTTCTGCTTTAGAGTCTCACAAGCCATCCATAAGGCTAGATCCTTTATGGATGTGAAACCATTGGTCAGTCTGTGACCAGACATAGACTTAACTGTATAATATAAAATATATATGCGTATATATATATATATATATATATACATACATATAAATTTCCAGGATTCGTGAGAATCAAGTATTTAAATAGTAAAAGCACCAAGGTGAGATTGATAAAAACATGTCTGAAACAGCTGTAGTGAAGAGAGAGCTGAGTTGGCTGTAAGTGGGAACTGAAATCAATACCCTTGATATAGCTTGACTCAGGAAATATTTCCTCATATGTTTGACTCAAGTGTATAATTTAAAGGAAATGCTTTCAGAAGATATTGCAACATATGTCTTTCTCAATGACATAACAGAAGATGGACTAACATAATCTTGGAATCGAAATTACTTTGCAGTATTCATACACACACACACACACACACACACAAACGTTCTGCTCAACAATACTTTGTATAATTCTCCTTGAAATATTCTTCAATTGATGCTGTTCTTGTTGAAAACTCGGCTTCAATCCGATCGTATTCTAGTGGTGTCGTACTTTGAGATTCAGCATCAATCTATTAATACCTCTCATTGTCTTTAAGCAGACAATATTCCAGAGGAGAATTAAAAAAAGAAAAAACAAATTTGGAGGACAAACAATAATTCCTAAACATATATACTCTCTCAACTTTGCTATTTGAGCTTTTTGCCATATTCTCAAAACTTAATCATCACTATCCAAAAACCTAAATCCTAATCTTCTTCCCATGTCCACCTCTCCATATGCTCTCAACTCTACTTATATCAACCACAACTTCACAAATGTTGTTGTTGTTGTTGTTCTTCTTCTTCTTCTTCTTCTTCTTCTTCTTCTTCTTCTTCTTCTTCTTCTTCTTCTTCTTCCATAGATACATAGAATTCTACATGGAGATGTAGTCCGATAAAAATATTATTTTTAAAGCTACACAATACCTACATAATCCTTTCTTGAAATTGCATTTTTTTTTTGTGTGTGTTTTGTTTAGTTGTTGTTCTTGTTTATGATGTTGTTGTTGTTGATGTTCTACTTCTTGTTCTTTGATTTATTTCTTTGAGATGATAGCATTATATTAGATTGTCTTTGAGCTGGATACATTTACACATATACAAGCACATGCACACACTGAAGTACACATTCAAATCCACACATGAGTGTATGCATATATATACACACACACACACATACATACATATATATATATATATATATATATATATATATATATATATATATATATATATATGTATATATGTATGTATCCACACACACACACATATATATGTATATACACACACATATATACTGAGATTATATATATATATATATATATATATATATATATATACTTATATATGTAACTGTATGTGAATGTATATGTATATATATATATATATATATATATATATATATATATATCAGTTAATCTTTGTAAGATACCCCTATTTCCTTAGAGTTCAAAAGCATCTCTACTTCGTGACCAGCAAGAAATAATGAACAATATCAGTTTTTCATATCATTTAATATAGATTTTTCTCTATATCATTACTATTACTACAACAACAACAACAACAACAATAATAAGGTACCATAATAATAATAATAATAAGTTATGATGATGATTTCTTTTAAATTATATTTCATTTTTTACAACAGTAATAATAATAATAATAATAATAATAATAATAATAATAATAATTTCTCTTATTTTTTTTGGATGAGGACTTCTTTTATTTGCCACTAGGGCAACAGATGAAAGGACAATACAATGATGGACATAAAGCATGGAAATTTACCTAGAATGGAATGATAAGAAAAAAAAAGTTTGATAATCTTAATAATAAAAGGAATGAATGTGTTTGCAATTATTGCTATCATTATTATCATTATTATTGTCCTCAAGTTGTCCTTGCAGCAATAACATATTATAAAAAACAAAAAAAATTATTATTATTATTATTATTATTATTATCATTATTATTATTATTGTTATTATCATTATCATTATTATAATCATTATCATTATTATAATCATTATCATTATTATTATTATTATTATTATTATTATTATTATTGTTATTATTATTAAGGTGGTGAGCTGGTAGAATTGTTAGCACGATGGGCGAAATGCTTAGCGGAATTTTGTCTGCTGCTACGTTCTGAGCTCAAATTCCGCCAAGGTTGACTTTGCTTTCATCCTTTTGGGGTCAATAATTTAATTACCACTTAAGTACTGGGGTCGATGTAATCGACTATCTCCCTCTCCCAAATTTTGGACTTTGTGCCCATCATAGAAAGAACTATTATTACTATTGTTGTTGAAATTCTGCCAGCTGACTTTGCCTGTCATCCTTTCAGGTTGACAAAATAAATACCAGTTGAGTACTGGGGGTTCATGCAATTGACTGTCCCCCTGCCCAAAATTTCAGGCCTTGTGCTTATAGAAAGGATTATTATCATTATTGTTTTGTAGTTATTAATGTTAGTGATCTCATTGTTGAGTGTCTAAAAGATTTTTGTATTAAATGTTGATGTTTTTAAATATATTTATTGTTATTTTAGTTGTTTGCTTTGAGAAGAGAAAAAAACATAAAACATTTGTTGAGCCACCAACTCATGATTTCATTTTATATGTAACTGACCCCCCCCCCCACCTTCCTATGACTACTCCCTCTTCCCCTTCTCCTCTTTCCACCTCTCTTCCCTCTTCTCCTCCACCCCCTTCTTTCTCTTCCAACTCCTCTATTTTTCCCAGCTTTAACTCCTCCTTTCTTCTTGTCCTCCTCCTTCACTTTTTCTCCATGCCCCCTCCTCTCTCTCACCTAGTTCTTTTCCTCCTTCCTCTACCTCATTCTCTTACTCTCACTAACTCTTTCTCTTTGACTCCCCCTCCACTAACTTAATTTCTTTCTTTCACTCCCACTCATTCACCTCCTCCTCATTGACTTTCTCCCACTTCATTCTTTCACTCCCTCTACTTCTTCCTATTCCTCTACATGCCTCCACCTCATTTTCTCTCTTCCCACCTCCTCCTCCCCCTCCTTCCATTTCTTGTCCTATTTATTCTTCCTCTGTCTTCCATTCCTCTATTTTCACCATTATTACCTTTTATCCTCTTCATCTTCCACCTCAGTGGTGAGATGGCTCTGACGAGGTGACCACCGATCGCCTGTCTAGCTTCGCTTCATTAAATATTGGATCTGAGATTTAAAGAATGGCAGCATGCCTGCGAGATAAATTAGTGACTGTCCTTGTTTCCCACAGGACATTATCAGGTATTATAAGACAATATCAGGTCTTAATTTTAGTGAAATGTCTTCAACCAGGAATCAAAGATAGCTCACAGACTGAACTCGCCCATTTGTTAATCCATGACCCATTTAGTTTTTAGATTAAAAAAATTTCACATAAGAAATGTAATCTTTGTATCTTATATATACATACATCATGTGATTACATGATTACATATATTCTTGAATTCTTTTCAGTCATTTGATTGTGCTGGAGCACTGCTTTTAGTTGAACAAATCGATCCCAGGACTTATTCTTTGTAAGCCTAGTACATATTCTATCGGACACCAACATCGGTTGTCAAGCAATGGTATGGGGACAAACACAAACGCACAAACATACACACACACACACACAAACACACACACATACATATGCATATATATATGTATATATATATATACAATGGGCTTTGATTACCTGTTCTTATCTGTAGATTTATTGCAGGAACTTCGTAGTAGCGGTTGGGGTAACAGTATTAATAAAATAGATGGAAGGAGAAAAGATTTTATTGGGTACAATACATGTTTCGACTCGTTCTGGGTCTTTTCGGGTACATCAATAAAAAGTTTTACGAGAGATTTTCTGATTTGGTTTTACGTACCACTACGTCCATCAACTTGAGTTGGTGGACATATAGCAGTACATAAAACCGAATCAGAAAATCTCTCGTAAAACTTTTTATTGATGTACCTGAAAAGACCCAGAACGGGTCGAAACGTGTCGTACCCAATAAAATCTTTTCTCCTTCCATCTATTTTATTAATACTGTTTTATATATATATATATATATATATAGAGAGAGAGAGAGAGAGAGAGAGAGAGAGAGAGAGTGAGATTAGATAGATAGATAGATAGATAGATAGATAGATAGATAGATAAATAGATAGATAGATAGATAGATACACAGACAGAAAATTGGTGAGAGAGGATGATGGTACGAAGGCAAGCAGACAGATATGGATATTAAAATATCTGAAAAAAAATAGACACATGCAAAGAGAATAAATCCAACAAAATCTTTTAATTGAACAAAGAATCTAGAGAACCAGAGTACATTATGCAAGGAAAATGCAGTGTGGTATAAGAGATTTTCAACAGCTCTGTATAGCAGGTTGACTCCAGGAGGAGAAGGAGGAGATAGAGAAAGGGAGCAGTACCCTAAAAATTTACAAATGTTCACTCTTACACTGGTGAAACTGATATTCAGTGTGGTTGTATCAGTGTGTATGTGTATATGAGAATGTGTGCCAGTGTGTATATGTGTGTGCATAGCACTGTATGTATTTATGTATCAGTGTGTGTGTGTATGTGTGTGCGTGTTGTATTTATAAGTGTATGTGTGGGAATGCGTGTAAGCATAAGTGTCTATGTTTGTATGCATGTGTGTACTGTGCATGTATGTATATATATTTATGTGTGTGTGTTTTATAATATAATCAGAGATGGAGGAATATGGTCCTCACAAGCTCTTCTGTCCTTCTCTTCAAGCTGGAAAAGCTGTGGTTGATGTTAAATATGGTTGACATCTGCAAGTGAATGTAAACTGAGTTTGGTTGTGGTGGGATGTCTAAGGAAAAGAAGGACTGGGATTTTTATTTTATGCGAGATCTGGAAGGTGAGAAAGAGACAAAAGGAAAGAGAAAGTTATCTTCTGTGTTATTTGAACTCATAAAGGGATATAACTAAATGCTACAAAGTATTTTCAATAATAATGTTCTTCTTACCAGTTCAAGGATGGATGGGGGTGGGGGCACAAACTAGGAAAGAAGGAAGGATTGAAACCTGATTTCTGAATGTAATTCATGCTTGATAAGAATCTGCCTTTATTAGACATGCATACAACACGAAGATATACACAGATACAAGTTCACATACAAGTATATATTTATATATTTTGCAATTATATATGCACATACATACATACATACATACATACATTTTTAGTGTGCAAGCATTGCAAGATTTGCAGCATGGTGAACTAATACAAAATTCATAAGCTGCAATATTACGAAACCACAATGGAAACCCAGCAATCATTTATGTACGTTGTTGTGGCTCCCTTCATTGTAATAGACACAGTCAACGGAATGTTGTAGGAATGGTCCGAGGAGATCTGGTTTTCGAGCATATGGAGACTGGGGTGGGTGAGAGATTTGCTAGAAGAAAAAAGAATAGATTCCAAACAAGCTGAGATTTATGAAATGAAGAATTTAGAATAGTTTTATTGAGTGGAAGATGGGGAGTAAGTGAGAGTTAAAATGTGAATTGTTCAACTGAAGAAGGACAAAAGAAGGACATGTTAAAATTAATACAGGAAAATCAACAGACAATATACACTTTACACATAACACACAAACACACGTGTGTGTGTGTGTGTGTCTGTGTATATATTTGTACATACACACCACATGCACAAATACACATGTTTGTATGTCTGTATATATTATGCATACATATTGCATATATATATATGTGTGTGTGTATTCATACATACATCCATATATATATATATATATATATATATATATATATATATGCACACACACACACACATATATGTAAGCGTACATGTGAGTGTGTGTGCGCACACACACACAGAGAATGTTTCATTTATTTGTATTCTTTCTTTCTTCTATCCTTTCCTCTTTGTCCATTTCTTTCCATCTCTCTCCATCTTTCTACACTCACCTCTTCCTTTCCCCCACCTTCCCTCTTTCTCTTTTTTCAATGAATTCAATAATTTATCCAAATAAACAAAGAAACAAAGAAAAAATACAAAATATAAAAACAAACCAAAATGGCTGCTAAAATTGAAAATTTAAGACGTTTATATTTTTATATATTTGGAGATTTAAAGATTTCACTGAAATATAATATTCAATACTAATGGAAGAATTCTTGTTAATTTCTTTCCAATATCGATGCTTGTTGTTCTTGTTTCCTTCATGTTTTAATATTTGCACAGATAAATGGACAGATACATACATATATACATTCATACATACATATATACATTCATACATACATACATAGTAATAGACATATAGAGAAATTGAGAGAGATAGAGCGATATATATCACATACACACACATACATGCATACACACACACATACACGCATACACACACATACATGCACATGCACACATACACACACACAAATGTCCTTAGCTAGTAAAGCCATACTTAATATTGTATTCCCAGTCCTGTGTCCACCTGTGTACAAATTAGAGACTGAGATCTTCTATCATGAAGAACAGTCCTCATACTGGCTGCTGGCAATTTTATAGAAGTATCTGTCCTCATACTGGCTGCTGGCAATTTTATAGAAGTATCTGTCCTCATATATGTTATTGGTTGGTTGGTTTGTTGGTTGGTAGGTGATGGCAACAACAGCTATGAAGGTAGTGGTGGTGATGTTGCTGCTTTGTAGCTTGGTGCCATATCAGCTGTGGTTCAGCAGTAGAACATAGACTGAAAGTGTTTCCAACCAGATTTTTGTTCATCCTGTTTTCAATTTGGAGACCTATTTTATCTAGGATTACATAATATGATGTTACTCTCAGAACTCAAGGAACCAATAGAAATATAGCAAGAGATGATTTAAAAAGATAGAGTCTGGAGAAAGACAAAATAGAGAAGAAAATAACTTTCTTGCTTGCTTCAGGTTCCTGTTTGATGGGGCTTGGGTTATGCCAGGTTAGTGGTCCCAGAAATGTCATCACGTGCAGAGCCAACAATGTCTACCTGTGCTCTCCATTGCCGGTAATCCCGAGCCAGTCCCTCTGCATCCTCCAAGGTGATGTTGAGCCTCTGCAGATCTTCCCCAATCACATCCAGCCATCTGATGTGGGGCCTTCCATATGGCCTCTTCCAACCTGCAACTGCTGCATCAGATGAGAGTAAAGCTTAAGCAGGACGATTTAGTGGGAGATGGTGGGACATTCAGATCAGCACATGTGGTGGATAGCTAAGAGGTTGGAGGCTGCAGACTGATGCATGCACATACACAGTTCTTTGAAATGTGATGGTACCATCTGATGTTCTTGATGGTCCTCAGGATTCTGCTATCGAAGCTATCATCTTTTCCAGGGTCTTCAAATATAATCAATGCATAATGTGGAGAGAAAGAGAGAATTTTAAAAAAAACAAAAAAACAATAAAGTCTTTAAACGTAGTACAACAGAAAGACCTCATGTGTTTTATATGGCTATTGGTGTGACACTAGTGAAGTCAGTCTGGTGATAATGGTGTCTTCATATGGCTAACGTTTTACTGTTATTTTTCAGTTAGCAACATAGTTTGGACTGGTCCACAGAGTGTGTTTATCAAGAAAGGTATATCTGAGGTTTTTGCTGCACCCTGTATAATCAGAGTAATTAAGAGTAATAAAAAAAAAATTTTGAGAAAATGAAATTAATTGAAATTTTGGTAAAACATATATTAAGACAGGTTTAAAAACAAAACAAATTATGTGAATATAGAGAATATTGATTTCGAATTTTGGCACAAGGCCAGCACTTTTAGAGGAAGTGGGTTTAGTCAATTACATCAACCCCAGTGCTCAACTGGCACTTAAAGATGGATGAAATGCTGCTAAACACTTTGTCCACCATGCTAATGATTCTGGCAGTTCACTGCATTGACTCTAGAAAATACTGAAAATATTAAAACACCACCTACTTAAATGCTTGTGAAAGGTTACCATATTTCCATTGAAATACACTGCTTTTGTTTCAATTAATTTGGAAAATAATGAAGAATGTGAGAAAATATCTTAGTCATTAAGTTGGTGTTTGGAACATAAATTAATATGACATTTTGATGGAAGGTTTTAATTTAAATCACTTTAAACATGAAGTTAGTATTATAGAATTAAAGACTGTCTCAGGTGGGTTGGTATCAAAAGGGTATTATATTAATCTAAAAAAATTAACAGTTTTAAATAACAAATTTTTATTTTAAATATTTGGAAAGCATCTAAATGGTGAATGATTTATGATGGTCTGTAAAGTAGAAAAACAAAATAAAATTGATAAAATAATGATGATGTATTCAAACTATTTTTTGATTTGAGGTTTTTTAATAAATGTTTAATTAAAAGATGTATTGCAGTGAAATTAATATATAGTTGTTGGGTAGTTTTAACAAAATAACAATAAGGTAATGTTACGGACGCTGTAAAACTTGATGATATATAATAGAAACGATAAAATGAAGTAAATCAATTTAGTTCTCATAGAGTAGTGTTTTTCATAGACTATAAAACATCTTATACTAGTGTGAAATAATTTGAGTGAATTTAAATGTCAGGGCAGAGGTGGGCAACAAGATAAAATAGAATAAACAGAGATACAGATAAATGAGATGAATATGATTATCATTATCTTTATTGTCATTTGACATTCATCTTCTATGCTGGCATGGGTCAGATAGTTTGCCAAAATCCAACAGGTCCAATGACAGCACAGTGCTTCAATGATTGCTTTGACATGGTTTCTATGGCCGAATGCCGTTCTTAAAGCCAACCAATTTATAGAGTACACTGGGTACTCTTTTTGCGGCACCAACACAAGTGGTGTCACCATGTAATTCACAAGACTAAGATTCCCATTGACTAAATGGGGATATAGTTGAGAGGGAGATGGCTTAATGCTAGATGATAAAAGGATAGAATAGAAAAGAAGGGGCCACAATAAGTTTCTTGCTGGACAAGTGATACATGGTTGCTCTTGCTATACAAGAATTGGTGAGAACAGTTAAAGTCGAGTTGGAAACAGGGATAAAGATGTTAGCAAGGGCTTGTGAACAGAAGAACAAGAAGCAAGGATGTATGGAGAGTACTAGGCCAACTTGTTGAGGAAGTTGTGAAAATCATGGGAGAAGAGCAGATAAATGCACATCTCTGATATGGTCACAGGCCAGGACAAAAAAACTTTGACAAAGTAACTGGTAAACAGCTAGTTTTATATATCTGCATGTATCATCGTCATTGTCATTATCATCATCATCATCATCTTTTTAAAGGCCACTATTCCATGCTCACATGGGTCAGGCAGCATGATCTGTTGAAGCAGATTTTCTATTGCAGGATGCCCTTCTTATCACCAACCCTCACCCATTTTCAAGTTAAGTCATATTTCCACATGGCTGGGAACATTTCCATGGAAGTTTGGAAACAAGAGTCACTGTTTCTACTAAATTGATGCTCATTTTGCATTTATCACATGATGTAAAAACAAGAAGACACAAAGACATACACATACGTATGTACAGATACAATGGGATTCTTTCTGTTTCCATCTCCCTAATCCAATCACTAAGTTTTGTCAACTTGGAAGTATAGTAGAAGATACTTGCCCAAGGTGTTATGCACTAAAACGGAACCTGAAACTGTGTGGTTGGGAAGCAAACTTGTTAAACACACAGCCGTGCCTGCATGACCTGGGTATGTTTGCATGTATGTATGTATGTATGCATGAATGTATGTATGTATGTATGTATGTATGTATGTATGTATGTATGTATGTATGTATGTATGTATGTATGTATGTATGTATGTATGTATGTATGCATGTATGTATGTATGTATGTATGTAGTATGTATGTATGTATGCATGTATGTAGTATGTATGTATGTAGTATGTATGTATGTAGTATGTATGTATGTAGTATGTATGTATGTATGTATGTATGTATGTATGTATGTATGTATGTATGTAAGTATGTATGTATGAGTGTGTGTGTGTCTATGCTTGTTTGTAGAAATAAGTTGTTAAATATTTCAGGACACCCAGCATCCACCTTACACAATAACTAGGAAACATAAAAAGCACACCCCAACATCAATACACACACACACACACACACACACACACACACACACACACACACACACAATCCAAACTCTATAAGCTATATAACATAAAGTAACAGCACAGACGAATCAGTTTGTGAAATCAACAGAAGAGCTGATGGGGTCATATCATTGATAAGGTCATTAGAGACTGATAAACCAAATTAACCAACTGCCTGATTGATCGATCAACTATTGATCAAACAATTGATTAGTTGAATTAGTTAACTAGTTGGGTTATAATAATCAAAAGTAAAGAAGTACAACCAATGTATGAGTTTTCATGTCAAAATGACTTTTCCATAGTAAAACTGCTTCTGTTTCTAAACATAATTTCTTGACAAGAATATTTGATATTGAGTTTTGAATATTTAAGTGACTTTTTTTTTCTGCAAATGGTTGAATTTAAATATTAGAAATAACCAAGAGATATGTTACAGTATGTTGCGGTTAAAAGTGTTAAAAAGGTATCTATTCTTTGTACATGTGACACCTATGGAACACTATCACTTACGAGGATGAGTTGAAAGGTTCATAGGCTGCCCTACTCTCATACAATGTCACCAAATGAGGTTTATCCTTCAACATAGCCCTCCACCCCACTTGCAGTCCATACACTTCTGTCGGTGTTACAGCAGCTGGATCTCAGTGGTTAAGAAGCTTTCATCCTCCTGGTCAAAAAGTCATCATGAACAGGTATGACGTCATCATGAACAGGTATGACGTCATCATGAACAGGTATGACGTCATCATCACTGCAATACTGGCTCGCAGCCAAGTGTTTTTTCATGTTGAGGAACAGTTGATAGTCAGATGGGACCAAATCAAGAGAATAGGAAGAGTGATCAACCAGTTCAAAGCCACAGTCATGCACAGCAGCCATTGAAACCAAGAACTTGTATGCCAGAACATTGTCCTAATGAAACAAAGCCCCTTTTGTCAGTTTTCCTTGGCGAAATGCCACTAAGCATTTATCTGATGTTCTAATGATTTTTATTTCTTTATTGCCCACAAGGGGCTAAACATAGAGGGGACAAACAGGAAACAGACAGAGGGATTAAGTCGATTACATCGACCCTAGTGCATAACTGGTACTTAATTTATCGACCCCCAAAGGATGAAAAGCAAAGTCGACCTCAGCGGAATTTGAACTCAGAATGTAACGGCAGACGAAATACCGCTAAGCATTTCGTTCAGTGTGCTAACGATTCTGCCAGCTCGATTCTGTCATGTTCTAATGATTCTGCCAGCTCATCATCCTGCATGCATGCATACATACATATATACATGCATACATAATAAAAAGGAATATTGGTGGAATGTTCCAGTGAAGACCTCAATAAACTGTAAGCACAACAGACCTGATATAATGATTTGGGATTGAGAAGGGAAACTGTGCACAGTTGTGGAAATTAGATGCCCAGGGGATGTTAACCCAAAGCTGAAGATCACTGAGAAAAAGAATACCTATGCTGAATTATTGAGAAATCTGCTGTTACTTTATCCAAATTATAAGTTCAGGTTTACACCTGTAATTATTGGAGCCCTGAGATATGTTACACACTGCCTAAATACCAATCTTGAGAAATAAGGCTTCTCAAAACCAGAAAGGAGAAAGCTAATTCGAAGACTACAGATCCAATCCATCACTGGAACTGTAAAAACCAGTAAAACTTTCCAGAAATATGTTAAAATAACCTTTATTGGTAACCTTATACAAACATTCTATAATTATAAGCATAATTAAAATTAGGGTTCAGCAAATTGCTTCACCACATACAGTAATTTAGAAATAGCAGTTAAATACTATTCCTCCACCATAAGATATCTCCCAGACAGCAATACTCTTATGGTAGAGGAATAGAATTTAACTGCTATTTCTAAATTACGGTATGTGGTGAAGCAATTTGCTGAACCCTAGTTCTAATTATGCTTATAATTATAGAATTTTTGTATATATTGATCCAAATTGGACACTAAACTCAGCTTGCAAGGACCTGTTGGGGCAAGTGAAATCGAAATCGTGTTTGAACCAAATTCGATGACTGGCACCTGTGCCAGTGGAGCACTAAGAGCACCATCCGAGTGTGATCATTGCCAGAGCAGTTGTCTGGCTTCTGTGCCAGTGGCACGTAAATAGTACCATTTGAGTGTGATCATTACCAGCGTCGCCTTACTGGCACTTGTGCCGGTTGCATGTGAAAAAACATTCAAGCGAGGTCGTTGCCAGTGCCGCTGGACTGGCTCCTGTGCAGGTGACACGTAAAAAACACCATTTTGAGCGTGGCCGTTGCCAGTACCGCCTGACTGGCCCTCGTGCTGGTGGCATGTAAAAGCACCCACTACACTCTCGGAGTGGTTGGCATTAGGAAGGGCATCCAGCTGTAGAAACTCTGTCAGATCAGATTGGATCCTGGTGCAGCCTTCTGGTTTGCCAGTCCTCAATCAAATCTTCCAACCCATGGAAAGCGGACTTTAACGATGATGGTTATGATGATGATGATGATGATGATGATGATGATGATATATATATATATATATATAATAATATTAGGGACAAAATCCAAAATTACAGGTAAAAACTCAATTATATGTGATAGTGGATTTTCATCGCTGAGTTCTTGAAACTTGGTTATTTTCCCTAAAACTATATATTTTATATATATATATATATATATATATATATATATATATATATATACAGAGAGAGAGAGAGAGAGAAAGAGAGAACATACACAAGATCAGTTGTGATTCTTATGCTCCTTACTCAACTTAAATCTATAACATCTGATGATTATGAGACTAACCAACTTTACAGGAGACTCCAAGTTATGAGTTTTGTTTGTATTTTGTTAATATGATCACCATTTTAAACTATATACACACACACATATATATATGCATGTGAACATATGTATAGCTGTGTATATATGTATATATGTATGTATGTATGTATCAGTGCTTGTATGTGTGGTATGTGAATATGTGAGATTAAATTACACACTGAATAAAAGATTAGATTTTTTTTCTTTTTTTTAAATAAAAAGTATTTCTGTTGTCATTGTTGTTGCTGTTGTTGTTGTGGCAGTGGTGGTTGTGGTGGAGGTGGTGGTGGTTACTTGAAGCACTTAGAAGTAAATTGGTGATTTTTCTATTGTTGACACTGTTGTCATTGCTGCTGCTGCTTCTTCCAGTATATTTGTTTTAAATGTTTAGATATATACATACCTACATATACAAACATACATACATACATACATACATACATACATACATACATATATATATATATATATATATATATAGAGAGAGAGAGAGAGAGAGAGAGAGAGAGAGAGAGAGAGGTAGATAGGTAGGTAGGTAGGTAGATAGATAGATAGATAGATAGATAGATAGATAGATAGATAGATAGATAGATAGATGGAGGGATAAATATGTATTATGTGTATTTCATTAGTTTTTTTTTTTTCTGTCTTTCCCCACAACCCCACCATTGCCAATCGTCTGTTTCCAATGAATTTATTCCGCATGGCTTACATTGACTTACAGCTAGCTGAACAGTCTATCATCTGCAAGTCCATTCACATAGCATAGAGTTCCGGAAATGAAAAACACATCGAGGCTGAAATAAGTAAAAAAATAAACAAAAAAAAACTTTTTTAAAACAACAAATATATAAAAAAAAATAAAAGCAATAAAAAAACTAGAAACTGAGGCTTGTTACGTATTCACTGTGCTATTTATTTTGGCAGCACTGTTAAATTCCGGATGACTGTTTCAATTATTTTGAGAAAAGAAATTCTTTAGCCACCACCTACCACTCCCTACCACTCCTACCACTCCCCCAAAATAAATAAATAAATAAGATAAATTTAGTTGGAATATAAAATTGATTTATGACTTTTAGATGTGATTCTTCTCTCTCACAGTAAGTTCTGGCTTTGTCGTTGTTGGGGATCTTCTGGCGCTTGATGCTCTTGCTCTAGGTCGCCATCACTGTTATCATTGTCATCATCATGATCATCATTGCTATCGTTGTCATCATCATCATTGTTGTCACTATTGTTCCTCCTCCTCCTTATCACCACTGCTATTTATCATTGTTATTCATCATCATCATTGTTGTCACTATTGTTCTTCACTTCGTCATCATTATCAACACACATTTCATAATTGTTGTCATAGTTATCATCTTCGCTACAACCATCACCACTATTCATTGTTGTCCCTGTCATTGTTGTCATCATCATTATGCATCACATTATCATCATCAGCAGCAGCAACAGCATCAATATTGGTGTTGTCATCATTGTTGTCGTTACAATCATCATTATCATCATCATCATTGCTGTTGTTGTTATTGGAGATTGTCATGACAAAATCGATGGAGCATCACACAAAATCTCTTACAGTTTTTGGTTACATTCCTTCCCACTCAAAGATTGATACATATTCTCCCCCCTCCATACTTCTGGAGATGGGAGATCTATGAAATGAATACCAGTTAAATACTGAGGTTGACCTCATTACTATTTTATTATTGCCATGCCATTAAGGTGGCGAGCTGGCAGAAACATTAGCACACCGGGCAAAATGCTTAGTGGTATTTCGTCTATCTTTACGTTCTGAGTTCAAATTCCACCAAGGTCGACTTTATCTTTCATCCTTTTGGGGTTGATAAATTAGATACTAGTTGTGTACTGGGGTCGATCTAATTGACTGGCCCCTTCCCAAAAATTTCGGGCCTTGTGCGTATAGTAGAAAAGATTATTGTCATGCCATTGCTGTGGAAACTAGAACTCTTGAGGGGCATTTTATTTAGTTGGGAAACAAGAGAGCTGTGTCAGCATATTCATATGATATCAGATGATATCATTGCAATAGTGCTGAATACCATGGAAGTGGATGAAGTTGTTATAATTCTATGCTGTTGAACAACATTGCAGGTCACTCAACAAATGGATTGGTTAAACTGCTTGGTATTTAGTTTGGTTTGGACTTCCAGGTGAACAAAAACTGGGACAACGTTATGAACAGAGTGGCCAGCTTCAACAAGTAATTGGTTGAAAAGAAGCAATCAGTGAGAGATTGAACTAAAGTGGCAAATATCTACAAAGCCTCTGTCATAATTTACTTTCTGACTGACATGCTTTTCTCCAACCAAACTGGGTTACCAAACTAACCAAACTGGGTTACCTACTCTTCTGCCTTTTACAGGAGGTGTGTGTTTCACTGGTCATGTAGTCTGCTGTAGTCAGTATACTCTGGAAAGTGGACTTGGAATGCTGTATTGAAATGTTGAAGTATTGCTGACTTGAAGTGTAATATCAAACAATTATGTGTAGGAAGGATCCAGCTATTGGCCAAGTCCACCATAAAGATTGTCTCACAATCTTCCTTTAATGAGGCTTGGTAGACATTTTCCCTTGAGTTTGTTGGCTATGGTAAAATAGGTTGTGTAGTGGACAAGGCTGAAAGGACTGAGAACAGACACCTTTGTCTTTGATCAAGCCCTCATTGACTTTTTAAAGTTCCGCTTGGAAAGGAAAATGAGGGTGGAAAGGAAAGTGCTATGCTTCAGTGAATTTGTCAATAGGCAGGTGACTGTGGAGAAAATGGTTAGGGTGAATGGAAATACTCTAAGCATGCACATGTGGATTGAAGAACAACAGTTAGATGATGGTTCATTCCTTTGGTGGTCAGGGGATCCTGGGTTTGTGGGGTTCCTTGACTATCCCTTGTTGGAAGGTCTCCTGCATCATCCGTGTATTGACATATTTTGTATATTATTTGTATTTTTCATCTCATTTCTCTTCACCTTTTTGCCTTCAGTGATTCTATACAAGCCTGTATTTGTAATGTCACCAGCATCTGATGACCCACATGGCAAATAAAATATATAAATAATAATAATAATAATAAATATCCTTATTATTATCATTATTATTATTATTATTATTATTATTATTATTATTATTATTATTATTATTATTTGTTGGCTTGTGGATGACTGCATTTTTCCAAGGACTTTTCAGAAGTTGGATGA
>NC_142953.1:16323460-16333460 GCF_046866305.1 Octopus bimaculoides
CATACACACATTATCATCAACATCACTTAACATCCACTTTTCCATGTTTGCCAGGGTCAGGTAGAATTTATTGAGGCAGATTTTCTATGGTGGGAAATCAAACAATGCTGTTTGTATGAAGATGGTGCTCATTCACAACTATAATGTGATGTCAAAACAAGGGTACATAGAAACACACACACATAGCCATGCATCCATATATATATATATATATATATATATATATATATATATATATATATATATATATGAAGGCCTTCTTTTCCTTTCCATCTACCTAATCCACTGAAAGGCTTTGGTCAGCCAGATAGCAGAAGATACTTACCCAAGGAGCTACATAATGGGATTGAACCTAAGACCACATGGCCAAGAAGCAAGCATGTTAACAACACAATTAGCAATTCTGTTAGTGTATCCTATTGACTACTTTTGCATTATCGTTCTGGCTCCCTACATTTTGAGTTGAAATGCCACTGAGGTCATCTATGTCTTGCATTGTTTTGGAGTTGATGAATTAAGTGTCAGTGCTGTGGAGGTGTTGATCCTTGTCTTGATCTCACTCTTTTTTGCTCTCTTCTGGAAGAAGTAGATTAGGATCAGACCTGGAGAGAGCTGGGCTCCACCAAGACAAATAATGCCCAAGACATGTCATATATCACAGCAGTACCCTTATGACTCAATCAAGGAGTTGAGATCCCATGGCAAGGCCAAAGCTAGTTTAAACTTAAACTCATGAAAGATTTTTTGATATTTGTTCTTGAGTTGCCAGTGAATGTTAAACTAATTGATAAATGATTAAATGAAGACATTAGAAACATGGTTTCATGACATTATTTAATTAAAATAAAAATTTAATTTGTTCCAGAGAAAACAGAAGAAAGAAAAAAATTCCTTTATAGTACCTAATTTAGGGTAAAAGTGAGGTAGATGCTCACTAGGGTAACTGGTTATGTGGTTGGCCAGTAAACAATAGTTACATGGCACAAGTTTCATCAGTGAGAAAGTTTTTTTTTTTCTCCATTTCACCTTTTGGTGATAACAAAATGTCTAATTCCATTTACATTGTAATACTTAGTGTTAACACACACACACACACACACACACATCATTCACTCCAACACTACTCAGAATTTCTTGATAAGTTTTTGAGCAACAATAGACAGATGTGTGTGTGTATGTGTGTACATACATATGTAAAGCACTTAGCCAGAGTCTTTGAGGGATATGGGTTCAAGTCCCATGGCTGGTTGTTGACAAATTTTTCCACTTTGTATGGGTAATTTACCCAATATTCCTGCTGTTCTAACAGCAACTCTGCATTCAAAAAATTTTAATCTTCTTATTTGTATTCTTTTGTTATTTTATTTGTTTCAGTCATGTGACTGTGGCCATGCTGGAGCACCACCTTTAGTCAAACAAATCGACCTCAGGTCTTATTCTTTGTAAGCCTAGTACTTATTCCATCAGTCTCTTTTGCCGAACTGCAAAGTTACAGGGATGCAAACACACCAACATTAGTTGTCAAGCGATGGTGGGGGACAAACACAGACACACAAACATATACACACACATATATATACATACAACAGGCTTCTTTCAGTTCCAAATCCAATCACAAGGCTTTGGTTGGCTTGAGACTATAGTAGAAGACACTTACCCAAGGTGTCAATACACATTTTCGATGCTTCTAATAAAAGAACAAATAATCATGTGTTTACATTTATATACACATGGTTGTCCCATAAAGTTAAAGTATTTAACATCTAAATTCAGCAGTGAATTTGTTAGTGGACAGTTTAGCTTAATGGTAAGCATTCAGCTGGAGTCTCTATGGGACATGGGTTCGAGTCCTATGGCTGGTTGTTGGCAAATTTTGTTTACATTTATACACATATACAAATATGATATATTAGGGTGTTCAGAAAGTAATTGTGTTTTTTCACCACTATGAAATATGAATCAACCAATCTCATCACAGCCACAGTATAATGGGTGGGAACTATCTAGAAGTAGTAGATCATCTCTTCTATTGGGCAGTGTGTCATTCATAGTTATTTTGGTAATTAACCTCATGGAGGATAAGAAACTTATGAGACAACATATTCGCTGTTGCTTACAGTAAGAGTTTCAAAACGAAAGTACCACTACATAAGCAATGAAAGACATTTGGGAAGTGTATCAGGTTGCAGTGAAAGCTTGAACATGTCAGCTGTGGTTTAAAAGGTTTAAAGATGGCGATTGTGACATATCCAACAAGCCTCACTCTGAAAGACAACCCACTTTGAATGAGGCTATTCTATCAGATTCACATCAAAGCACCAGAGGTTTGGTGCAAAAATTTAATGTGTCACGTTCAACTATCCACGATCATCTCAAGCTGATTGGGAAAACATGCAAAGAGGGAATTTGGGTTCTACATGAGCTTCCTCTTGAGAACTGAATACAACATTCCACCATCTGCAGCAGTCTTCTAACCAGGAATAACACCTGTTATTTCTTCAGTCTATTGTTACAGGTGATGAAAAATGAATTTTTTCATCACAACAGAACATGAAAAAGGCAATGCTTATTACGTAATGAGAGGTCAGTGCCAACACCAAAACCAGAATTCCATTCATAAAAATCCTTGCTCTGGAACATGGAGAGACCAGCAATACAAATGTCTATTGCTAACAATTTAATTGTATAAATGAAAAATTGCATTGAAAGTAGCCAGCTTTGGTGAACAGAAAAGGTGTTATTTTCCAGCATGACAATGCACAGCCACGCTCTTCAAAATAAACCCAAGAACAATAAGACTGTTAGAATGGGAAGTTTTCCCACATCCTCCATACTCATCTGACTTGGCACTATTCAGCTACTGTATGATGGAGTCCATCATATACAAGGCAGAGGTAACGGCCATAGGACCAAATGAGCAATCAAATGTGCGAAAGTATGTGGGAGCAACTGAAGGCCCCTTCAGAACCTGCTGTAACAACCACAGGTCCTCCTTCAACATCCCGCAGAGACATTATGCCACAACCTGAGCCAAGTACATTTGGTCTTTGAAAGAAAGTACCACCAAGTACATCATAAAGTGAAAGATCCTAGAGAAGTGTGAACCATTTTTCAATAGCAGCAGGAAGTGCAGGTTATGCCTAGCTGAGAAAAGAGTAGTTTTAAAGAACACCCAGCACCCAGGCATTTACCTGAATAGCAGAAGTGAAATTTTTCATCCTTGCTAACATGAAAGGAAGTACATCCAATCATACCTGCATGCCCAATCATGACTATAATCGCCAGACACCCAACTTCAACCCTCCATTAATACCCTAGAGTCTGGCAAAGAGTTTGACCAGAGCATACACTAATGCACCCACAAACAAACATGCATGCCCAATTGCAGCGGTCACTCACCCAATAGACTGTTCCCCCCCCCCCCAATATAAACGTCCACACACATTGTACTCCTACACACACTGCATGCACACATAAAGGCCCCATGAACTTAACTAATACATAAAAGAAAGAAAACACTAACGAGCACAGATGTGTACGCCCACATCCCCTGCAAAAGGTATACATATAGTACCATTATACAAATTCCATTTCCACAAGAACACCAACTTTAAGGACACACATTTCTCACTAACACTTCCAGAAAACTCTTACCAACTTGCAACATAACTACCCTAAGGGTGATGTTTTGGTACCAAGGAACATAACTCTCAACTCAATCCCCTCCTTGTTTTGTTTCATCTTTTCCACAGCAACCACAAACCAGATATGTCTATTCACCTCCAACAATAGAGAGCAGTTGCCATATTTCATTCTATATCGGCAACCTCTGATGAGTGTAGTGTTTCATAATCATATTGCTACCTAACACTCCGTTGAATCCCTAGCATGAAACCAATTGGTAAGTTTGGCCATAAGGGATATATAATATTATACACTTCAAATAATATATATACAAAAATGACAGATATATAAATATAGTACAGTATTTTAGTGATGGGTTGCCAACAACAAAACTGGTTTGACCCAAACAACATAGTTTGTAAAATATTTCCAAGCCAATACTGTCCAGTTGTTTTGAATCAATCCATTTGCTTCTGCTTCCATCTGATTACATCCAGTTGTGTTCAGTTATATCTGATTACATCTCTCCCCTACCATATTTACTGTCAATAATTACAGCTTAACAACAAAGATATCAAAATTCTGTTTGTCCAGGCAATATGAATAACTGTCCAAAACGATGACGACCGACAAAATCAATCGGTTTATTTCAGCGATGAGAGAAGGTAATTGAAGCCAAGACAACTTAAGCTGGCATTTTAATTAATATGATAAAATATTTTTATAAGTTGGACAGAATGTGTGTGTAGTTGTATTGGTGGTTAGACAGGGTAATCAGACCAGAGAGTATCTGTGGTAGGCACACACACACACATGCACATATATGCAGTGTAAAATAGTCTAAGTACAATGAGCAATAAACAAGCCAATATAGAAAGAACAGTATGACAATTAAGGTATTAGTTTAACACTTTAATGAAAAGAGAATGTGTCTTAATGTTTTGAACATCAGCCCTTCATCAGAAAACATGAAGGATAGAGGGAATAAGAAAGAGAAATAATCAGTGAAAATAACTTTGTTTCAGGGTGAGGAGTTAAAAAGGGGGATGGTGTGAGTGTGCAGATACACATATAGGAGTGCATCTGTGTCTGGAAGCAAACATAGAGGGAGCAGTATGTGTGTGTTGGTGTAGTGTATGTATATGTAGAGAGGTCTGCAAGTGTGGAAGTAGAGTGATATCGAGTAGTGGGAGTGTGGGGTGTTGGTGTGTGTGTATAATTGTTAGGTGGGTGGTCTGAAAATGTGTGAGTAAGTGGGTGAGAACAGGTGCAAGTGTAAAGGCATAAAAGCATTTAAGATGGCAACAGCAATGTGTAAGGTGTTTGTGATGTGTATATAAGGATATAACAAAAGTATATAGGGGTGGTGTAACATTTTTTAACAAAGAAAGAAGGATTTAACTAAAAATTGTGTGTGTGTGTGTGTGTGTGTGTGTGTGTGTGTGTGTGTGTGTGTGTATGCATTCATGTGTGTGTGTGCAAGAGAGAGAGAGAGAGAGAGAGAAAGAGAGAGAGAGAGAGAGAGAAAAGCAGGAATTCTGAGGAGAGAAGAAATATAGAAATATTGGTGAAAATTATATAACAGTAGTAAAATTTCTGGAGAGTGTCCAGAGGGTAGAACTGCATAGATATATTTAAAGAAAGATCTTTTAAAACATTTATTAACTGTTGAAAAAAACATTATTTAGAGAACAGAATGTTACCAACATTTGGAAAAGAAGTTTATGTATAGTATTTTGTATTAACTTCAATTTTTTAAGCACATGTGTTCTGGATAAGTAACTTTTAAACAAATCTTTCTTGTGACTGTATGAAATATTTTTTTACAAAACTCTTTTTAACACACACACACACACACACATGAAAGAAGAACAGAAAACAATAACCTTGCTATTTCAATGTATTCATTCATAGATATTATCAGGAAGTAATTTTGAAATATGAACTTCAGAATTCAATTCCACATAGGATGAAGATTCATAAAATAGAGACAGACTTTTTTAAAAAGCATAAAGACAACAAAATCCAGTAATGATCTTGTCTAGCATGAACAGATTACATACCTGCATACTTATCAGCACAAGATGTTTATTTTGATAAGTCTACTGATATATAATCTATGCAGGTTAGACAAAATAATTACTAGTTCTTTATTTTCTTTACATTTTTATTTTTTATCTCTTCCCTGTCTCTCTTTGTCTTTTTTTTTTTAATCTTCGCTCTATATAAGAGTGGAATTGAATTCTGTTGTTCATATTTCAAAATGACTCCCTGGTGATACAGCAATTACACTTTCACTTCATATAAGAGTGATTTAATGTTAGAATTATTGAAACAGCTGTAATGATAACTATTTTTAGATATTTCTGTTGCTATTTCCAATACATTTTGCTCTGTTCAAATGCTTCACAGTATATCCAACAATGCACATGGATATGTATTTTAAATGGGATTTAGGGAGTTTAATGCAGTAAACTATACGGGGCTCTAATATAGTTAGTTGTTTATCATGCAAATAAAACACATCCTAATGCTGTGTATATATATATATATATATATATATATATATATATATATATATAGGTGTGTGAGAGAGTTGGTATGTGAAAGCACATGGTTAGATGTATAAAAAACAAAACAGAATGAAGAAATTACAAAGATTTGCATTATTTGGTTAAAAAATATATTAAAATCGTCATGTTAAGAAAATGATATAAAATTTTCTGTATAGTGACATTGTTGTTGGAGAAATAACTGGTTTTGCATTTTCTTTCCAAATTTCTCAAATTTCTTTACCGATGTTGTGTCATCTATTTGTTATGGTGTGATATAGAAGAGTTCGAAACAGGGGAAGGTAATCAGGGATCTTTTCGGTATAAGGGAGATAATAAAAAATGTTGGGAATCATTAGGTTTTGTTAATTTAACATGATTTGGTTTTGATAGAATAAAATGTTAGAAATGGTTAAGTTTTGGTTTATATTTTTCAATGAAGTAGGTTTCCTTATTTAATCTAACTTGTGTTGGTGTTCCAATAGCATATTGATAGAAAGAAAAGATTACAAATTGTGGTAGCAGTTGTTTTGCACATTTCTCAATGTGTTCACTAAAGGGTATCCTTCTGTATTCTGGGAATGCAATCTACTGTTGGTGCAGAGTACATCTGCATAATGAGCGATAATCCCATGAACCCTATGTAATTCTGGTGGCAGCCCAAGCTTCTTAGAACATAAATAAGGTTTTTGGAGGCACAAAGTAAAGTCAGATTTGATTTTGAATTTTTGTCCCGCTTTAAAAAGGAATTCAGGAGAGCTAGAAAGAAGGGGAGATAATAAAGGATTGGTGATCCCAAAACGAAGGTGCGCATGTGTGTATGTGTGAATGTGTGGACGATAGTGTGGGTGTTTGGAAGTGGTCAGTGTTAGAGTGTGCAGGGTGATGTGGTATGGTGGGGTGTGGTGGTGTGGCATGGCAGTGTTGGGGTGTGGGGATGTGAGGGTAGGGTATGAGTTTGGGGTGAGGATGTTGAAGTAGGGGTGGGGTATGTGGGAGCGGGATGTGTGGGGTGGGATGTGTAGGGGTGGGGGTGTGGATGGAGGGGGTAATGAAGATGAGAGAAGGTAGGTAGAAGTGAAGAGAGGAAGTAAGCATCAAGGCAAGAGAGGAGAGGAAAGGTGGGTAAGAGTGAAGAGAGGAAGTAGGTGTGAGATGAAGAGAAGAGAGGAGGGGAGTCAGATGAAGAGGAGAGGGGAGTTTAGCCCATGTGGAGCAACGGAGTGAAGAGAGAAGATTAATTCCTGTTCGGAGATGTAGCATTAATATAACTTATTAATTGCAAAATTCAACATATTCCCTTACAGCTGTTTCGATTTTGCCCAAAGAATTAAATTCCAGTAATTAAAACATTTTACTAAGCAAAATCTCATCAGAGGAGTAGAAAAGACATACTGTTAGGTGTTTAAATGTTATTCTTCTAAAGTTTGGATGTTTTGGAAGAATAACATCTAATACCGTAATGGTATGTGTTTTCTACTCCTCTGACGAGATTTTGCCTAATAAAACGTTTTGATTATTGGAATTTAATTCTTTGGGCAAAATTGAAACAGCTGTAAGGGAATATGTTACATTTTTGCAATTAATAAATTATATTAATGCTACATTTCCATTTTCTGAATTTTAATTTGAATGTTTATAAACCAAGATTTATATTTAAACCTATTATTTTAGAAATATTACTATTCACAAAAAAATAATAGGCAATGAACCAGTAATTCATTGGATATTTTTTATCCCTTAATAAGGCTATTTTAACCTATATATATATATATATATATATATATATATATATATATATATATATATATATATATATATATATATATATATATATATATATATATATATATATATATATGTAAACTAGATCTGGTAAGATTTCTGAAGTGTGAGTCATGCCATTTGTCAGATGGCAAAAAGCCAACCAGTGTGACTCCTACCCAGGGATGCTGTAAGTAGTTGCCAGGTGTGATTTCAGCTGATAAAATTAAAATTAATACACTATTTTACTATATTGGGTACCTCATTCATTCGTAACTAAAAATATAAAAATAAATGTGCCCTTTTAAAGCCTAGCCAGGCTCATGGGCCCGGTTTCCCAGTCCATCACAGCGTTACTCATTTTTGCCAGCTGAGTGGACTGGAGCAATGTGAAATGAAGCGTTTTGCTCAAGAACACAACGCATCGCCCGGTCCAGGAATTGAAACCACAATCTTACGATCATGATGCTGACACCCTAACCACTAATCCACGTGCCTCGACCATTCATTATTAAAGCTAACATAAATTGTATTATGTATATATGTATGTCTACACACACACACACACACACTGAAAGCTGAGTTTGCTTCACTTGCTACTCAAACTTCCTTGTCCTTTGTCTTCAGGTGACTGTAGGCTGGAAAAATATAACAACAAGCAACAACTCATTCTGGTACAGATTTGGATAAAACTTATTCCACTCTACTTAACATTATTGAATCCTTTTCCCTTCATTGTAATTCACACTTGCAATGTGTATATGTGTATGTATGCATGTGTACGTATGTGTATGTATGAATGCATGTGTGTGTGTGTGTGTGTGTGTGTGTGTATATATATATATATATAGGTTATGAGAGGTAATGGTGTCAAGAAGACCCAAAGGTGTCAGGTAATGCTGAGTAAGTGCTATGGATGGAAAACCTTCCACGACAATCAAAAATGCAGAAATGACAATAATACCAACAGCTACAACCTCAAATCATATAAAAACCCTCCACACAATCCCCATCTTGAAAAATTTGAAGTGGATATGATTAATTTAATTAGAAACATTAAATTCTCCAAATATAAATCCACCTTTCGAAAAAAGCTCTCATACACCATAAAACGGATCATTGCATCTCCCAAATTACATGTCTTCTGGGATAAAACAGGAAATATGTACCCCATTACCATTGAGGAATACAATAAATTCATAAAGAAAGAACTCAACAAATCCTACAAGCTGGCGCCAACATCTGCCCTAAATGAAATTAACACTAATCGCTGCAAACTTATGAGGAAATTACAAGTGGATGACCCAACCAAACCATACTGCTCTACACCTCCACACTTTAGCCTCAAAGATCACAAGAACTTTATTACCAAACCTTCAATACGTCTAATATGCCCCACCAAATCCGACCTAGGAAGGGTAAGCAAAAACATTTTAGACAAAATAATACCAATCATCAAGGGCAAATTAAATGTTAACCTATGGTCCCACACTGGTGGAGTTATTACGTGGTTCCATCTTATAAAAATCAAAAACTCATATTCCTTCCTACAATTCAACATAAATAATTATTACTCTTCTATTTCTCCCAAACATCTAAATCAAGCTCTTCTAGCTAGGAATCTTACTAACCTAACCCCACTAGAAATTAACATAATACTTAATACCTGCAAAACCCTTATTTCTTTTGAAAACAAATTCTGGTGCTGGGCCAATCACCATAACAATAACCATAGCAACCTATTCGACATAGCCATGGGATCATCTGATATAACTCAGGTCACTGACTTGATTGAACTATATATACTCCACCAGCTCCATATGCATTTCTCTAACATCAAGGGAGGCCTATACAGGGACAACGCCTTGCTAGTTACCAAAAGCATGAATAAATCCTCCTTGGAAAGAGAACTAGAAAGGATCTACATAAATTCTTCTCTAACCTAAACATGTCTATCACATTCAAAAATGCTCACAAACCTGCTAAGTTTCTAGACATAACTCTAAACTTATCAACCTCCCAATACTCCCCTTACCACAAACCTATCCAATATCTTAAAT
>NC_142953.1:16338460-16378460 GCF_046866305.1 Octopus bimaculoides
TATTTGGAGGAACAAAACTGAACAGTTTTATTCTTCTCACGACAAACGCCACCCCAACAGCAACCAACATCACCATGATGCTATCTCACACTATCCACACTACTTGCCCACATGCCCGCCACCCTAGAATATTCTGTTATGGTTGTCTCACATTGAATTCCAAACTGTTGTAAATAATCAATATTGGTTATTTACTGAGGTGGTCTCTCTCTTTCTACTTATCTATTTATATTGTTTTGTTGTTGTACTGCTTTGATTGATTTCCATTGATTGATTGATTGAATCTTAAGTCTTCACTATTGATTTATCCCTTTCTTCATGAATAATGAGGATGTGTGTGTGTGTGTGTGTGTGTGCATGTTTATATGTATATATGTATACATGCAACATATTTGTGTACATGTATGTAAATGTTTGTATACATTCGTATTTGTATACAAACATATATACACATATGTATATATGTATACATGTATAAACAGCCACATAAGCATCACTTTTCTAACATGACCTCAGCAAGACTTTCCAGATGTCCCACGAAAGTAACGGATGCATTACACACACATACACACACATGTATATGTAAAAAACTAGCTATCACCCATAGCTTTGATAATTGTTTTAGGCATCTATGTCATTGTGAACAGACATAGGCACTCTCCTGTGTGTCCCATTTTTGATCCAAAGACACATCCAGGAAGTGACTGTGGGAAGGAGAGAGTGCTGCACCAGTGCTAAGCTGTTGCTCACTTCCACCTGAATAGACTCAAACAGCATGAAATGAAGTGACACCTGACACAAGAATTAAACCCATGAAATTATGATCATAAGCTGAATATAGTAATCTCTAGGCCACATACTTCTCACATACAAATATATATATATATATATATATATATATATATATATGTTGATAGACAGATAGATAGATAGACAGATAGATATATATAATATATATATGTGTGTGTGTGTGTGCGTGTGTGCGTGCGTGTGTGCGTGTGTGTGTGTGGGCTCTGAATGCTGAAGATATGCATAGACTGGAGAGAAATGAAGGTAGTATGCTCCGTTGGATGTGAGACATCAGTGCGCATGTATGACAAAGTGCAAATGTATTGAGAGAAAAGTTGGGCATAAGAGGAATCAAATGTAGCATGCAAGAGAGAAGACTACGTTGGTTTGAACATGCTGCATAAAGAAGTGCCTGTCACTGAAAGTGGATGGTATCTGCAGAAGAGGGAGACCCAGGATGACACGGGATGAAGTGATAAGGACTGATTTCAGGTTGTTGGGCACCACGGAGGAAATGACAATGGACTGAGATGTCTGGCAATATGAAGTTCTAGAGAAGAGCCGCCCATGTCAGTGAAAGTCAAAAAAAATAATTTCCGAATGTCAGAAAATTACCCATACAGTATTGAGAAAATCCATATGGGTTATTTTTTGACTTTTGAGAAATTTTTTTTTTTTTACTTTCACATTTGAATTCGGCTTTTAAACCTAAAATATAGACATCTTTTAGTATTACAATGCTGGTACACCAATGAAACAAAACCAATTTCAAATGTGTGTCTATCAACGTATTTATACATATAACCTTATATTTGTTCCATTCTCAACTAAAACTGTCCAATGAATTGGAATGTGAAACTCTGAGTAACAGTTTTTGTGATGTCTTTGCAGCTTTATTAATGAAGCATATTATTCTATCTCTGGTATTCGACTACTATTTTTCCCCCACCTTGTTTCACATTTATGAGCTTACTCTGGTATATATATATATATATATATATATATATATATATCTGTTTAGTGCTGACTATCAGTAAAAAGAGTACTCAATACCATGGTAGAGATTAATAACATTTTACTTTGGTTGAGTCTGTTTCTTGCTATTCTGAATTTTGACTGTGACTGCACACAATCTTCAGGCAAATTATACATAAAGTTAAAAGATGGACAAACACATATGATATCATATATACATGATACAATATATAGATCCTTTGTGCCATTCACAAAAGATATTCATCATCATCATCATTTAACATCCATGCTGGCTTGAGTGGACGGTTTGACTAGAGATGGCAAGCTGGGTAGCTGCACCAGACTCCAGTCTGATTTGGCATGGTTTCTATGGCTGGATGCCCTTCATAACACCAACCACTTTACAGGGTGTGTTGGGTGCTTTTTTTGTGGCACCGCATGGGCACTTTTATGCGGTGTCACACAGGCACTTTTATATAGTGTCACATGGGCACATTTATGTGGAACTATATGGATGCTTTTATGTGACACTTCCATGAGTGCTTTACACCACCAGAGGGACTGGTCTTAATACTTCTGCTGCAGAGTATAAGTCTTCTTGAGTACAGCAAGGCACCAGGCATCTCAGTCCTTTGTCATCTCGCCTCAAAAGTTTAATGTCCTGAGGTCATTCTTCAATACTTCATCCCATGTCTTTTGGGGTCTTCCACTTCCACAAGTTCCATCTGTTTTGAGAGAGTGACCCTTCTTTATGGAGCTGTTGGCATCTATTCGCATCACATGACCAAACCAGCATAGTCTTCTCTCTTGCACACAGCAACTAATTCCTCTTATGCCTAACTTCTCTCTCAAAACACTAGTACTCTGTTGAACATGTACACTTACATTACATATTATATAAACATAACCATAAAAATAACACCCAAATTAAAAATACTCCCAGATAGTTCTTTACAGCTATTTCAAAAACTCAGCAGCACATTGCTGGAATAATATGCATTACAAAAATGGGTGTGTATACTGATGTTAATATACATCAAACAAGTAAGAAAAAAATTATGAACACATAAACTTGAAATCGCTGTAAATCCAAGCTACAGGCTTTGAAGTGATAACGTTCATAAATTTTGTACTTATTTGCATAATAAGCATTATTGCATTGACCAGCTGCTGGATTTTTCTGTGCTGTGCAGTGCAGTGTGTGTGTGCGTGCGTGCGTGCGTGCGTGTGTGTGAGAGAGAGAGAGAGTTTCTTTTTTGTCCAGTTTGGCAGGGTTGGAAATACTGCAAGCATGTGATCTGACATTCTTACAATTCTGTCAGTTCATTACCTTGGATTGGTGCATGTTTTATGAACTCTGAAAGGATTGAACTTAGAACATAAAGAATCAATGCAAAAACTGTGGGGCATTTTCTTCGATGTTCAAACAATTCTGCAATTGGTCACTTATAACAATACTTTATAGAATAATGGTTTCAAATTTTAGCAGAAGGCTGGCAGTTTGAAAAGAAATGGGAAGTAAGTTTGAACTGATATCCTAAAACCAAGGTGCCACATAAAAAGCATTGGTGTGGGTGCTGGTGCCAAGTAAAAAGCACTGGTACTGGTACCACGTAAAAAGCACTAGTAATAGTGCCATGTAAAAAGTACCCAGTATTCTTTGTAAAGTGGTTGGTGTTAGGAAGGGCACCTAGCTGTAGAAACCAAACCATAACAGACTATGGAACCTGGTGAGCCATCCAGCCCATGCCAGTATGGAAATGGACATTAAATGTTGATGGTGATGATGATGATGATCAACCCCAGTGTTTAATTGGTACTTTATTTTATCGATTCCGAAATGATGAAAGGTGAAGTTGACTTCAGCAGGATCTGAACTCAGAATGTAAAGAACCAGAAAAAATGCTATTCTGACACATGAATGATTCTGTCAGCTGGCTGCCTTCATAATAATAGTAACAGTATTAATAATGATAGTTTCAAATTTTAGCACAAGGCCAGCAAATTTAAAGGAAGGGTTAAGCCAACTACATCAACCTCAATACTTTATTTTAATGACACTGAAATGATGAATGGCTAAGTCACCATGGTGGAGTTTAAAATCAGAACATAAAGAGCTGCAAGAAATGTCATTAAGCATTCTGTCCGATATCCAGAGCTGGAATAACCATTAAGCAAAATAAGCACACGCTTAGGGCATCAAAGCAAAGAGGGGGCACCACAGAAATGGTAAATAGTTTACGACACAAAAGAAATCACTTTAAACTTGCTAAAATAATATTTGGGACGCCTTTATCTCTGCTAAGTATAGATGCAGATGTGTTGCCTAAGATTAATTTTGAGGATCTGATCAAAGACTTTGCAATTCAAAAAAGTAGGAGGAAACTTTTCAAATATAAATAAAGTGGAAGTATAGAAAAAATGAACATTATTTTCTCTCTTACTGTTTTGCTTTGAAAAATAATAATTTATTTTATGGTTTGTTTTTGTTTATATTTTGAATTACATAATCTTTTATGGGGGCACAGAAATCTTTTAAGTGCTTAGGGCCTCAATGTGTCTTGATCCGGCCCTGCCGATATCCTAAAGATTCTGCCAGCTCACCTTTTTAACAAAACGTATAATTATACACCAGAGAAAAACTCTTTTGTTGTGAAATATGTAAGAAATCTTTTATTCTGTATTTGAAAGTTGTTATCCACAAATGTAATCACACTAGAGAAGAAAAACACAAACAAAAACAGAAAAAAAGACCTTCCCTTCTATTTGGAAATCATTTATGATAAACAGTGATATAACAATACATAAATGATGAATACACACAGCAGGACATTGTATCACTGCGAAATATGTGTGAAATGTTTTGCTAGTAACAGTGATTGAGTGATTGTCCATGGAGAAGGGAGGTAATTGGAAGAAATAATGGATAGAAATGCATAATTTCATGTCAGATTTAGGAATAGTTTAGAATTGAAATTAAATACCTAATGCAGGTAGGATATAGATCAATATAAATAGGACAGGAACTTTCAGTATTAGTTGTGGAAGAATATTATACATGGTCCTGTGGGGGTGGTAATTTTGAAATTTTGGGGTTGCTTGTGTACAAATAGGCAATTCACAAATAGGCTTGAGATCAGTGTGTGTGTACATGTCTGTCTGTCTATCTACCTACCTAACTATCTGCCTGTCTGTCTGTCAGTTATTGTGAAGGTATGGGGTTGGTTAGGGTGTTGGGTTCATGATCATAAGGTCATGAGCTCAATTCCTCAGCTGGAAGGCGTTAGGTCCCTGAGCAAGGCACTTCATTTCACATTGCTCTAGTCTACTCAGTTGAAAATGAGCCATAGCCAACTGATGGATGCAGCCATCTCACTCTGCAGTTGTCACATCCTCAACTATACAGGCACTCAAAACAATTAGTGAATGCATAGTACAACCTACCAACCCATACTCACTGACAAGTGACAGCTAAGCTTACATGTGTGTATATGTATGTGTGTATGTATGTCTGTATGTATGTCTGTATGCATGTGTGTAATTATTTGTTTATGGATATGTTTGTGAATGTGAAATTAAGTGTATGTAAATTTACATACACATAGCTATATTAAGCTCCAGCTAGACCCGATTCAGCAAATTTGTGCACAAATATATTCAAGTTGTAGTTATTCTAGCCCTACATATTGGTTGTCATTTCAAGTAAGTTCAAATGACCACGTAGAAGCACCTTCATTGGTTTGTAGATATACATATATGTGTTTAGGATGGAGTCAGGCATTAGTCTGGTTCATTTGTTTAGTGTTGTGCTGCATGTATGCGCATATGTGAGAGAGAGAGAGAGAGAGAGAGAGAGAGAGAGAGAGAGAGAGAAAGAGAGAGAGAAATCTGTTTGCTCCAATACCAGGAGCATAACAGGTCAGTTCATTTGCTGTAAAGTTACATTCAAAAGACGAGTCAAATAATATCAGAAAACTTCACACTTGAACCAGAAATGGGTTCCCCATGGGCCAACATACAGATGATGTGATCTTCATGAAATGGTAGCTTCAAGAGAAAGTCAAAGACCATAATCAGAGCATGTTCATTGCATTGATAAATCTGTCATGTGTTTTCAGTACTGTAGACAGGGAAATCTGTTAAAGGTTTTCAATGTTGCTGACAAGGAAATTCTGTTGGGTGTTTCAGAAAGTGTGATTGCCCACTCAAATTTGTGTATCTGCTCCACCAATTTCCCTTCATGAGATGAAGACATCATTACCTAGATATTACACTGGTGGCTTCATAACTGGAGAAGAGGTGAAGACATGGGAGAAAAACATATTGAGCTCCACCAGGAGGAATGAGAAAAGAGGCCACACACACAGAGTTACACCTGAGTTATCTAACCAAGCATTTTCATGTCCCATCTGTGACTAAAGCTACACATTATCAAACCACTCTTTGATGTTTCATTGATTGTTAGCTTTGTGGAACAATCTGACAAAGCTAACAATCAGTGGAACTTTGAAGCCTCTGACAACCGTTTCCTTGTAAAAATAAATTTTATATTCTACTTAAGTGTGTTGAGTCATCCTTTAATGAATGTTGGTTTTGTGTAGCTATACATAAAAACAAAAATAAATATATACCTATATACACACACACAAATACATATATATATTTATATATATATACATGTATGTTTATACACACACGCGCACGCAGTTGCATGAATAACAGAGATTGCTGCAGCCAATATCCGGAACAGTACTTAACTAAATACAATAAAATGAAGATAACAGAGCAGCAGCAGTAGCAGCAGCAACAACAACGACAACAACAACAACAAAAGGAGACAAAACAACGGGCCAAGTCTTCTCAGCCATAAATGTCGGAGTGTTTTGAGAAAGAACAGAATATCAGCTGTTGGTGAAATCTCTTTGTTTGACAGGTGAACCAGTTAATTAACTGAGACAGTCATTGGGTTGAGGCAATTTACACACACACACACACATTGTGTGTCTGTGTGTATATATATACATATTTATTCATTTATACATATATATACATGAATAAGGTGCAAGTGTAGCTGTGTCATAAGATGTTCACTTCCTACCCATATGGTTCCAGATTCACACACATATATGTGTGTGGTGTGGCTGTGTGATAAGAAGCTTGCTACCCTAACACATGGTTCTGGGTTCAGTCCCACAGTGTGGAACCTTGAGCAAGTGTCTTCTACTGTAGCCTTGTGAGTAGATTTGGTAGACGGAAACTAAAAGAAGACTGTCATATATATATATATATAAAAACAAAAGTAAATGAGTATATGCATATATACGTACAGGTATGTGCATACCGACATCCACCTGTATGTATAGGTGCATATCTGGGTACAGGACATTGCAAACAAACGTAGACGAGAACACACGAGCCACATAGAGAACATTCTACTTCATCAGCTACCCACGTTTTAACACCGGCGTTTCGACGAATATATATATATATATATATGTGTGTGTGTGTGTGTGTTTGTCTCCTGCCACCACTTGACAACTGGTATTGGTGTGTTTGCATCCCCATAACTTAACAGTTTGGCAAAAGAGACCAATAGAATAAGTACTAGGCTTACAAAGAATAAGTCCTGGAGTTGATTTGTTTGATTAAAACCCTCCAGCATGGCCACAGTCAAATGACTGAAACAAATAAAAGAATTAAATAATGTGCATGCATGCATGCGTGTGTGTATGTATATGTGTATGTACGTGTGTGTATGTGCATATATGTATGTATATGTCTGTATGAGTTTGCACCAACTTGTCTTGACATCACATGGTAGTTGTAAATGAGTGTCACAGTCATACAAGCAGTGTCATTCGTTTCCAGTATACTGTGTGAACATGGCTGGCCATGGGACAATATTACCTTACTTGAAAATAGACGAAGAGCATCAGGGCAGAAAATCTGCTCCCTCAAATTAACATTGTCCAACCAATGCAAGCATTGAAAAATAGACATTAAATGATGGGAACGGTAATGATATATAAAAAGGGAGAGGGAGATAAAGATACATACACATACACACATATATATATGTGTATTTATCTCTATATGCGTATTTTTGTTTGTGATTGTGTGTGTGTGCGTGTGCGTGTGTGTGAGTTTGTGTCATCAAAAATGGCAATGCATATATTTATTGTACTTTAATGTATTGGTAACAGTAAAGAAATATATTCAAAATATAGAGTAGTTAATTTATTTTTAAATACTAATATTCCCATATTGTTACAAATATATTTTGAGTTGAATAATAATGGAGAAAATCTAGGTACCATACTTGTAATAATGGTTTCAAATTTTGGCAGAAAGTTAGCAGTTTTGAGGGGAGGGGCTTAATTGATGTCATCAATCCCAGTAGTAGACTGGTACCATATTTAATCAACTTCAGAGAAATAAAAGGCAAAGTTAACTTCAGTAGGATTTGTGCTCAGAATTGAAATAGCCAGATAGATTCTGCAAAAATTTTTCTGATACTCAAACAACCCTGCCCTCTCATTGGCATACTTGTAATAGCAGGACAGAAAAAAAAAGAAGATTATTTCATACTGTTCCAACTATCCATTTTCACTGCCCACTATTCTTGGAAGTGTCATGAGGATAGAGTCCTCATGTACCTCCTCCAAAGGGTCCTAACAGAAGCAACTGTAACATTAAGCTTTCCTGCTGGATTCCCAACTATGACCAACTGAGACTACGTTAAGGGTACACGTGTCTGTGGAGTGCTCAGCCACTTGCACATTAATTTCACGAGCAGGCTGTTCCATTGTTTGGATCAACTGGAACCCTTGTTGTCGTAACCAATGGAGTGCCACACTAAAAACGAAAAAAAAAAAAAAGACTGGAGCTGTAACCTCTCAATGTGGAGAGGTAGCAACTCAACCTGGACAGGCTCCTTGATCTCTGAGTTAAACATCTGTCAAGTAATATTACTCCACAGAGTCTTCAGAAGAACTTCGTTTCAGCCATTTATTTTCACAATCATATTCTTTTGACCATCTATGGTCAACATTCATGACCATAGATGAGGATAGATACAAAAAATGAATTGAAGATGGCAAGTTTTATTTTTAATGAATATCAAAAAAGATTTCCTTTGTTGTCCTTATTTCCTGCGTGAATTTTCAAAATATTTTTATTTATAGTTCTATTGAGTGCCATACAAAATGCCCATGATGAAAAATAGGAGAAAGCAGGTACGGTCCAGCATACTTGCTTTTTCCTATTACTGATTTTTGTAACCTCAAGTAACAGGAAGATGAATACAAGAGAAGTGGTAGGTAAGTCCATGAGAGTATGAAAGAAACATGACAGATGGATAGAAATGGTGATGCAGTGAGTGATGAACATGAGACCAAAGTTCAATCACTGCTAGCACCATTCTTGGTGGAGTCAATGTATTTAAAAAATTTCAACAGTTGAAAAATCTCATCAATGCCCACATCACTTCTGTATGTTGTGATATTTCCAAGCAGTAATATAAGAATGTCATTGTTCAGTTTCAAGAGATCTTCATTTTTATGACTTTAATATTCCATTTGATGATACACTTTCTGTAAGTTCTTCATTGATTCTTTCCATTGAATCACTAAATGTGTCTCTGATAATAACACCTTAACTTGATATTAGTTGAGGAAGGAAGTATCTCGATTGGATCTTCAAATCGACGCTTATTTCTCTGTGTACCATTTCCAACATCAAGTAACCATGTATTAAATTCTTTTTAGCCAGTAATCCTCATATTTTCTGAAAGGCTTAGAAATTTCACATTAGACCAAATCTGTAATAATTTATTACAATCTCCAATAATAGCAGCATTAGAACTCCTTGGTAACATGGGAGCAATTTGGCTAAAATCTCCTAACAGGAGAATTTTACAAACTAAATGCCTATTATAATCATATTTTGCTTTAACCCTTTTGACACCAACCCTCCTGAGACTGCCCCTGTTTTTATGATACAAACTTCCTGTTTAAAGTGATCTAAATTAAACCTTCCATCAAAATCTCATGTTGATTTGTATTCCAAACAACCATTTTAATAATGATTTCTTTTATTTCTTCTTTTATTATTAAAAAAAAAAACTTTCCTCAACACCAGCCATCCTTTTAAGCATCAGTTTAATAATGACAGTTATTTGATTAAATTCTCCATTATGGGCACAGGCATGGCTGTGTGGGTAAGAAGCTTGCTTTGCAACTATGTAGTTTTAGGTTCAATCTCATTGTGTGGAACTTTGAGCAAGTATCTTCAACTACAGCTTCTGGTTAACCAAATCCTTGTAGGTGAATTTGGTAGAGGGAAACTGTGGAAGCCCTTTAGTGTGTGTGTGTGTGTGTGTGTGTGTGTGTGTGTTGCACCACTTGACAACTAGTGTTGGCTTGTTTATGTCCCCCATAACTTAGCACTTCAGCAAAAGAGACCCATAAAATAAGTACCAGACTTAAGTAAGCATTGGGGTCAGTTTGTCCAACTCAAAACCCTCTGAGGTAATGCCCCAGAATGGTCACCATCCAATGACTGAGACAAGTAAAAGACAGTAAAAAAAAGCTCAATTTAAGAATTAATTGAAATAGCAAGAATATTTCAACAGAAACGGTCAAAAGTCAAAAGTAAGTCAATCTGTGATGAGGAATTCATTAACAAATACTGGCTTTGAGAATTCTCAGAGTTCTACATTCATTTGTCTGTAAACCATTTCTAATCTTTATATTTTCTGATAGGTTTAGCACTTTTACATTTGGCCAAAACTGAAGTGATTTAATACAATTTTCCATAATAGACAGAACCATTAGAATCCCTTGGTATCATGGTAGTAATGTAACCAAGATCTCCTAACATTTTACTAACAAAATGTCTGTCATGACTCATATTTTGCTTCAAGAATATGTCAGTGGTTCATTGATTGTTAGTAGATAGCATCAAAGCTTCAACCTATACGCTTTTACTCTTTTACTCGTTTCAGTCATTTGACTGCGGCCATGCTGGAGCACTGCCTTTAGTTGAGCAAATCGACTCCAGGACTTATTCTTTGTAAGCCTAGTACTTATTCTATTGGTCTCTTATGCCGAACTGCTAAGTTACGGGGATGTAAACACACCAGCATTGGTTGTCAAGTGATGTTGGGGGGACAAACACAGACACACAAACACACACACGCACATATATACATATATACAACGGGCTTCTTTCAGTTTCCGTCTACTAAATCCACTCACAAGGCTTTGGTCGGCCCGAGGCTATAATAGAAGACACTTGCTCAAGGTGCCACGCAGTGGGACTGAACCCAGAACCATGTGGTTGGTAAGCAAGCTACTTGCCACACAACCACTCCTGTGCCTCATCATCATCATCATCATCGTTTAACGTCCGCTTTCCATGCTAGCATGGGTTGGACGATTTGACTGAGGAGTGGTGAAACCGGATGGCAACACCAGGCTCCAGTCTGATTTGGCAGAGTTTCTACAGCTGGATGCCCTTCCTAACGCCAACCACTCAGAGAGTGTAGTGGGTGCTTTTACGTGTCACCCGCACGAAAACGGCCACGCTCGAAATGGTGTCTTTTATGTGCCACCCGCACAAGCCAGTCCAGGGGCACTGGCAACGATCTCGCTCGAAAATCCTACGGGAGATGAAGAATTTAACTTCTTTGTAGATATTGAGTCTTCAGATGATATTTTCATGTGGGAGGCTGATGTTTCCACTACAGAAACAAATACTTTTAAAAAGTACTTTTAAACTGCTGCCTGCACTACTTTCCCATCAATTAATAAATTTGCTGAAATGCCTGTTGTAGCAGAGCACAAAGCTGTCTTCTTGTTATTATTAAGACACTGAATGAATGTATTGTATATAGATGTTTTCCCCACAAGCATACAAGCATCTTGATCATCTGAAGAAGAAAACTGTGTAGCTCTTCAGGAACTCCAACTGAAGAGAGTAATAGCTGAAATATTTGCCATGGTGTTTCAGTTAAACTTGCTGAACACCTGCAGAGCTTTTGATGAATGTCAGTCAATATTATTTTCAGTTATTTCATTAAACACTAAAAGATGTGGAGAAGGAAGACCAAGGACCTAACCCTAACCCTAACCCTAACCCATAGACCAACAAAGGTTATTCTACATCTCTCAGAGATTTTTTTTCTCTGAATAGCTAAATCTTTTGAATTGTCTCCAAGGAAGTCTTCCATCATTTGGTTTTCAAATATACAATGAAGTTCTGCAGAATCGTTAGGTACATTCAAGGCACAAATCAGAGAGCATACACAGATATTTTGGTTGTGAAGGCAATTTCACTAATGATGCTTCTGCAAAGCATCTCTGCCATTCATCATCATTTTCCGGTAGTTTTCTTCATTCAGTAACTTCTTTGTAGGCATTGTTACACTACTCTGTCATAAGTTTGTAACTCCTCAAATCTGAGAGCTTCTGTAACAATAGCCTTGAATGAATTCTTCCAATATTTTTACAGTTTGTTGAACATAACTTTGTCCCATCCTCTTTAGTGTAGCTTCCATGCTGTTATCTTTTATCTTTTACTTGTTTCAGTCATTGGACTGTGGCCATACTGGTGCACTGCCTTGAAGGTTTTAGACAAACAAATCACCATCAGCAGTCAAGTAGTCATGGAGGAATATAACTGTGCAGGGAGTTGATTTGATGTGTGAGCTGTTAATCCCTTTGTTTATATATCTGATTACCTTCAAGGCATTTCATTCTTTTCTAGTTGTCTTTATTTTATTGTTCATTGTCTTTTTCCTTTTTCTCTTTCTTTTCTGGTGTCACATAAAAAGCACCCAGTACACTCTGTAAATAAGACCATAACACAATCTCTCTAACTAGCTCTGTTTTCAGCCACTGTTCTGGTCTCATTCCAGCTTCCCCAACCTTCTCATCTGCTTTCCTTGTCAATAATCTTTCTCCATGCAGTTTTGGGGGATCCTGCTACTCTTTTCCCCTCAGCCTTCCACTTTAGTGCCACCATACAATCACTTCTACTTCTAATTCAAAATTTAATAAATATGCTAAATATTATAAGACATGGCTGTGTGGCTAAGAAGCATGCTTTGCAACTGTGTGGTTTGGGATTCATTACCATGGGCTGGTGTTTTCTATTATTTGCCTCATGGCACCAGGAGAAATAACTAGCTGATAATTCATTGGTTTTGAGGTATTCATTGTTTTTTAACACTTGATGTCTTAAGGGAGTTTTCCCCTGATAAATTTCCAAAGCTAATCAGTGTATAAACAAAGCACATACATATATATATATCACCATCATCATCATCATCATTGTTTAACGTCCGCTTTCCATGCTAGCATGGATTAGACGATTTGACTGAGGACTGGCAAACCAGATGGCTGCACCAGGCTCCAGTCTGATCTGGCAAAATTTCTACAGCTTGATGCCCTTCCTAATGCCAACCACTCCGAGAGTGTAGTGGGTGCTTTTACATGCCACCGGCACAAGGGCCAGTCTGGCGGTACTGGAAATGGCCACGATCAAATGGTGTTTTTTATGTGCCACCTTCACAGGAGTCAGTCCAGTGGCACTGGCAACGACCTCGCTCCAATGTTTTGTTCATGTGCCACCGGTACAAGTGCCATTAAGGTGACGCTGGTAACGATCACACTCAAATGGTGCTCTTTATGTGCCACTGGCACGGAAGCTAGACAGCTGTTCTGGCAGTGATCCCGCTTGAATGGAGCTGTTAGCACTCCACTGGCACAGGTGCCAGTCATCGAATTTGATATATATATATATATATATATATATATATATATATATATATTGCTGCTTTTGTGGATTTTCATGACTCTTAGTTGCCATCCAACTCCATTATTATGAATTTGAATTGGGAGATTGAGTCACAGTGAATCTTTCATTAACTGATTACACAATCATGGATGCCAACCCTGTGGATGTGTTGCAGTTATTCTCTTGATAGAGCTTGGTGATCCTAACTGTTGATCTTCTAGGATTCCTCTGCTCAGGATCAATGTAAGAAACACTGTTGGCTCAGCTGAGCTCTTCTGCAACCTCTTCACAATCCGCTATGCTGCAGTCACATGGCATTGTTGTATCCCTAGCAGGGTGGCTGAATGGGTGTTATGCCTTGCCAAAGGGCAACCTGTAACTAAGCAGGGCACAGTCATCACTCTGAGAAGTATTTTCAAATATCAACAAACCAAGCTGAATATATATATTATATATTCACTGGAGCTGAAGGATACCCTTTATTCTGTGCTTTTTCTTTTTTATTGTAATTCATTTTCATGTAGGGCTTTAAAAACTTCAGCAAATGCATCTTATTTTACAAACAACAGCAATCAAAATGTGACTACAATGCTGCACCAAGAATCTCTGACTGTTCTTAGCTTCAGAAAATCCTCACTTTTATGTTGTGTGTTTCTGAAATAACAACATAGCTGTATGGTTTTTGTCCACTGTTTAGGTGCAGAAATCTTTAAAATATAACATTTAATAAGACCTGTTGTTCAGCTTGACAGCAGGGGCTGCAAAGCCTACTCTGCATTGAACAATAGTAACAGAAATGGTTAGAATGCCTCCATAAAATCTCCACTTTGGTCTTGTGTTCATACTATGAAATGTTTTAAGCCTTCATTTGAAATCTGGTTTATGTGCTATCAAAGCATGGTTTCCACAGATGAATGCTCTTCATGGTGCCATCTATTTTATACCATGTAATAGGTGGGGTTTTTTCTGTACCACCAGCACTACTGAAGTTGTCATGCAATTTGCAAATGATGAGGTGGTGTGTGTGTGTGTGTGTGTGTGTGTGTGTGTGTGTGTGTGCGTGCGTGCATGTCTTTATACTAGAAGAATGGGGAACATAGTGGGGCAAAGCATGAGGAAAAAGGGATGGGACAGAATGGGTTTCTTGCTGTAAAGGAGCTACATGACTACATACATTTTAGAGCTTGGGTGGGGCAGGAAAGTAGCAAAAATAGTGGTTATAAGGTGTCAAGATGAACCCTCAAGGTAGAAGATGGGTAAGATTGAGTGGGGCAGGGCAGAAGAGCCACAAGTGAGTGGGAAAATCTGATAATGTAGAGCCGCAGAATAGAAATGGTGAATTCTCTCATTAGTTCTAACTGTTCTCAGATAAGCTCAGTCGATGCCTTCTTGGTTGTTCCCTCTCTAATATTTTTTCTTTTCTTTTTTTCAAGAGCTGTCTTCATTAACAAATTAATTAAAGTAGAAACATAAATCAATTTTTGTTCCTGTCTGAGAAAATTTTAAGTTAAATATGTTTTATAGATAGATAATGTTACAGAAACTTTATAACAACACAATATAATAACATTAACAGACAAACAAAATAATATTGTTTGTACTCTACACTGCTGATTATGTTTTGAGTCAACTTTAGGTTAGTTTGGAAGAACAAAGAAATAACATGACAGTTCATAGAAATTACATGACTGAAAAAGATTTAATATTTGTTCATGAATTGTTACATTCTAATAAAGGTGTATTTGTGTCTGAATGTGTCTAGTTTTAAGGCATTATATGGTGGTGGTGGTGGTGGTGGAGGTGATGAATCTCCATCATTTGACAATGAAGATTCAGTTGTCTGGTCAACTAAATTACCTTCTTCTGGATTAACATGTAAGTGACTGAACATTCGACAGACATGTGTACCCTTAATGTAATTCTCAGGCAGAATCATGACACGGCGTATGTAACAAGACTGTGCTTTTGAATAACAGGTACAATCCATCTAACTTTGGTACAAGCCAGCTCACTGCCTTAATAATAATAATAATGATAATAACAATTGGCAAGAAATGGAAAAAAATTGGAAATAATAATAATAATAATAATAATAATAATAACAACAACTAACTGAACCTGTGAAAAGTTTACGGAAAACATAAAAAATGTAAGCGTCTGTAAACAGTGTACTGGTGCCATGAGAAATGTTTGTAGATTATGACTGTGTGTCTTTACGTTTTGAGTTCAAATTCTGCTGGGATCAACTTTGCCTTTCGTCCTTTCAGGGTCGATAAATTAAGTATCAGTTGTGTACTAGGGTCAATCTAATCAACTGGCATTGAATTCAGGCCTAGAAAAGTATATTGTGACAGTTACAGAATATAGAAAGTAATGTAACACCAAAACGTAATCCAACCAAAATATCTGTTACACAAATGTAAACGGAATTACTATTTAACCTTACAATACATTGTACATATTCAAAGAACCTTATTGTACAAATTGAAATGCAAAAGAACAAAATAATAAATGGATTTATGAATGGAAGTTTGGTAATTGTATTTATTTCCACCATGCGACACTTATTATTGCAAATGTTTTAAATCTAACCCTAAATCTCCCTGAGAACTACGTTAATGCTATGCATATCTGTGGAGAACTCAGTCATTTGTGAGTTAAATTTTATCCTCATGTGGTAATGAAAAGTGAAATTGACATCCAATATTTGCTCTGTGTGTGTGTATCTATGAATGAGCTTTTCTTTGAATTTATATATCTACTGTCTCTTTCATTTTCTCTCTTTCTTTTTCACTTCCTTTGTTTCCCTCTTCTCTCCTGGTTTTGATTTAACAATGTGTATATGTATCTATGTATCTACTTCTCTTGCAATGTGATAAACATTTAAAAACACAAAACGAACGCCATCACCACTCACTGTCTCTTTCACTCTCTCTTTCTCTTTCACTTTTTCTCCCTCTCTCACTCTCTTTCTTTCTATCTTACTTCCTTTTTGAAACATTTAAAAACACAAAACGAATGCCATCACCACTCAGTCTCTTTCACTCTCTCTCTTTCTCTCTCACTCTCCCTTTCTCTCTCATTCTCTCATACTTTCTCTCTGTCCTCCTCTCTCTCACTTTGCCCCTTCTTTGAAGTGTGACGCACACAACAGGTACGTACAAAAACAAGAAATTAGCGTATTAATATTATTGATGATAATAATAATAATAACCCATGTAAATTTTGTCTCTTTTTCTTTGTAAATGAACAATCTGGTATGTTTATTTTAATGGCTTATTAATGTATACAGTGAGGGCCTTTGCCTTAGGTATTGGGAACACACTCAGCAAGAAATGGAAACAAAGCTGAAAGCAAAAAAAACTCATGATGATGATGATAATAAAAGATTGAAATGCTGATTATAGTCACTTAGAAACAGGCCTTTAGGACAAATCTGATAAAGGCAAATATTGATAAAACTGAGACAGACAGCAAATCTACAGGAAAAGAGGCAAAAGCATCGATCATCTCGTGTGTGAATGTAAGAAACTTCAACAAAAAAGAGTATAAGAGTGACATGACTGTGAGGTAAAAAGTGTGCATTGAGACGTGAGCCAAGTATGTGGTTTTGAAATAACAGGTAAGTGGAATAAACATGAACCAGCGGCTGTGATAGTGAAGAAGAATTACGGGATCTTATGGAACTTATCCATACTATTGAAACAAGAAGATCAGATATGATCATAGAGGACAAAATAAAAAGATCCTAGACTTTGTAATTTCCTATGATAACCGAGTCAATATCGAAGACATCGAAAATCTGAGCAAGAGCAGGACCTAACAAGAGAGCTGGAAGACTAAAGCAGCAATTATTCCTGTGGTAACTGGTGAATTTGGCACAGCACTCAAAATGCTACCTAAGAAACTGAAAAATATTGGAATTGAAACTCATATTATCGACCAGCAGAAATGTACTATCCTGTATTCTGTAAGAATCCTAAGAAAGATTCATGAGATTTGACGAAACTTGCTGTCACTAAACACCATGACAACATTCCTGTTTATTTAAATTAGCATGTAGTAGTTTAATAAATAATAATAATAATATTGGTGTGGGGACAAACACGCACACACACACACACACACACACACACAAACACACACACACATAAACATATGGTTGGTAAGCAAGCTACTTACCACACAGCCACTCCTGCACCATTATGATAATGATTTTTATAATTATTATTATAAATATTCTTATAAGGAGTTTGCTTCCCAACCAAATGATTCTGGGCTCAGTCCCACTGTGTGACACCTTGGGTAAGTGTCTTCCATTATAGCCTCAGGCTGACCAAAGCCTTGAGAGTGCATTTGGTAGATGGAAACTGAAAGAAGCCCGTTATGTGTGAATACACATATAGTCAACAGATGAGATCCAGAGATTCTCAGCTAAGAGAACACTTAGTAACACTCAAATGACTCGAACTTTGACTATGATGTCTTTACAAGGGACTAATTCTGTGGGGAAAAGAGGGCCTGTAAGAGGAATCAAGGTGAGCAGATGTGGAGGCAATTATGCGGATAAACAAATCAAATATAACAGCTTGGGTTATATATATATATATATATATATATATATATATATAAACTGTGCCAGATCAGATTGGAACCTGGTGCAGCCTTCTGGCTTGCCAGTCCTCAGTCAAACTGTCCAACTCATGCCAGTAAGGAAAGTGGATGTTAAATGACGACGACGACGACGACGATGATGATGATGATGATGATGATGATGATGATGATGATATATGTGTATATATATATATATATATATAAATATGCAAACAGAGAGAAAGCAAAAACTGAAGACTTTCAGATGATGAATATTTAAGTATAAATATTACAGATATTTACATTAATAGATCAAACTTACACAGAGTAAAAACAACTGACAAAATTAAAGAGCAAGAGGTAAGGTGTTATAAGTATATATACATGTGTGTGTGTGTGTGTGTGTGTGTGTGTGTGTGTGTGTGTGTATGTGTGTGTGCGTCTGTCACCCACCACGACTTAACAACCAGTGTAGGTGTGTTTACATCCCTGTAACTTAGCAGTTCAGCAATAGAATAAGTATCAGGCGTCAAAAAAATAAGTAGTGGGGCTGATTTATTCAACTAAAATTTTTTTAAAGCAGTGCCCTAGGAAGACAATGGTCTAATGACTGAAATAAGTAAGAGAAAAAGAGATTATTATTATTATTATTATTATTATTATTATTATTATTATTATTATTATTAAGCTGGCAGAACCATTAACACATTGGACAAAATGCTTAGCAGTATTTCATCCATCTTCACATTCTGAGTTCAAATTCTCCTGAGGTCAACTTTGCTTTTTATTCTTTCAGGTTTGATAAAATAAATACCAGTTGAGCACTGGGGTTGATATAATCGACCTACATTTATGTAATCAACCCAAAATTTCAGGCCTTGTGCCTATAGCAGAAAGAATTATTATTATTATTATTATTATTATTATTATTATTATTACCAATGTTATTATAGTTATAGGGGTATTTCATCTGTCTTTACATTCTGAGTTCAAATTCCACCGAGGTCGACTTAGCCTTTCATCCTTTCGGGGTCAATAAATTAAGTACCAGTTGCATACTGGGTTCGATCTAATGGACTGGCCCCCTCCCCAAAAATGTCAGGCCTTGTGACTAGAGTAGAAAAGATTATTATAGTTAGAGGTGCACTGGACAAAATCCTTTGCAGCAATTCTTCTGGCTTTTACATTCTGAGTTCAAATGCTGCCAAGGTCGACTTTCCTTTTCATCCTTTTGGGGTTGATAAAATAAGTACCAGTTGAGCAGTTGGAAGTGGGGGTGTGCGACAGAATTGACTACGCCTCCTGAAATTGCTGGCTCTGTACCAAAATTTGAAACCATTATTGTTATTATCCTTAAGCTCATATCGGAGCTATTCAAACTGTACACATCATTGCTTCATAAGTCCATTTGTCACTGTTATTCTTACTTCCAATAAGGCATTTAAATGTGGTTTCCACAGTCCACCAAATTCCTTGTTATATTTCAAATATTAACAAAGTGAAAGGAAAATGTAAGATCTCAAAGGAAAAGAACAATTGTATATGGTTACTTGTGTTCATTAGAAAGTTGCTTTATCCATAAAAGGAAGATAAATGACAGAATGTACAGATTTAAACCGGAACAAAGCAAGAAGCCCTTGAGAATTCAATAATAGATATTGCTGAATGCAGCAGCAAGTGGATTAAATCTGTTTAATCTATGCAAAGTTTTAGCATGGATAAAATTGATTAAACTGACTTTCGGCTTTAAGTTAGTTTCATATGTTGAAACAGTGTTATTACTTTCGCTTGCTTGCTGCAGAATCTCTGATGGAAATACACTGTGATTAGCCAAGCAAACAAACTTTGTCGTTTCATTAATAATAGACGAACGTGATCAGGAATAGAAGGCTGGTTTAAAGCTGTGCTGGATCTTTGTGGATTAGCGGTACAATAAATACAGAACAAGCCATGTTGCCACCAAATACAAACACAGGAAGCTTTACATGAATAACAAGTGGGTAAATGAATTCTATCTAGTTTGAGTGGAGGGGAAATGGCGGAATGAAATTAAAGTTATGGAAAGACAGGGGCATAGAAATGACATCAGTATATTTATGGAAGGACATTGTCATAAAATGACAAATATATTTATGGAAGGACATTGGTGTAAAAATGACATAATCCTATATAGGGAAAGATACTGGCATAAAAATGACATAAATATATTTATGGAAGGGCGTTGGTATAAAAATAACATAAGTCTATATATAGAAAGACATTAGATAAGAAATAATGTTGGAATATTTATGTAAGGACATCAGCACAAGAAATCAAGTCAGTATATTTACAGAAGGATATTAGCTTAAAAAATGATGTCATTATATTCATGGAAGCATGCTGGCATAAAAATGATATATATTCTTCAAAAACTTGTGTAAGGGAAAACAGTTTAGGTGGCAAAGGTGTTAGTTAGTGGAAGAAAAAGGTTGTGATGCACTGGGGTGTAACTATGGCTAAACGTACGAGTCTATACCACAGGCTAGAGATACTGCACAAAGGAAGCTTCTATGTGAATGCTTGATATGCTAAAAATTGCATCCAAATTCATTCAAATTACACTTTTCAGTTTTAAAAAAGTTGAATGATGTTAATTAATTCACATACATTGTTTGAAATGGTTGTGGCTGGTATCTTCTGATTATAGATTTGCTTCATCTCAGCTGACCTGGAGCTAAACCATGATAAAACCACTGGGAAATGGTCAAGTGGTTTGCTAAATGGCACAGTGTTCAAAATTTATCTGTGGTAATGGAGGTGATGGTGATGATGATGTTGATGGTCGCAGAGATGGTGGTGGTGGAATGACAACAGTGGTGGTGGTGATGGTGATGCCTGTAGCAGTTGGGATGGAAGCTGTGATGAGGGGAGTGATGGTGGTTTATGACTACGATGGTGATGATGATAGTGATGATAATGGTTCTGGTGGTGATAGCGATGATGATGATGTTAATGGTAGTGGTGGTGATGATAGTGTGATGGTGGTGAAGGAGGTGGTGATGATGATGATGATGGTAATCACATGAAATTAACAACATCTCCACTATGACTGCAATCAACAGCAGTGATGTTAGCAACGTGATGACAATAGTTGTGGTGGTGGCAATGGTGGTGTTTGTAGTGATGATGGTGATGGTAGTGGTGGTAGTGGTAGCAGGAGGACAATGGTGGTGGGGTGAGTGATGGTGGTGCCGATGTTAACGATGGTAATCACAACAACAACAGTGACAGGCATCATTAACTATAGCTGACATATCTGCATATGAAATCAGCCATTACTGATATCCCTTTGCCATGAAACATTGTTACTGCACACAATAAAGCAGTTATTAAAAAAGGGGGGAAAAAATATTGCTGGCTTCCTTCTATTATAATTCCATTCATTTCTAGGAAGCTTTAGAGGGGATATTAAATCGACCCCAGTACTTAATTGGTACTTTATTTTATCGATCCCCCTCCAACAGGATCAAACGCAAAGTTGACCTCAGTGGGGTTTCGACACAGAATGTAATAACACCGTAACTAAATGCTGCAGCCATTTTGTTCAATGCACTAACGATTTTACCATTCCACTGGTTTTGTGCGTGTGTGTGTGTGTGTGTGTTGTGTGTGTGTGAGTGAGTGTGTGTGTGTGTGTGTGTGTGTGTGTGTGTGTGTGTGTGAGTGAGTGTGTGTGTGTGTGTGTGTGTGAGTGAGTGTGTGTGTGTGTGTGTGTGTGTGAGTGAGTGTGTGTGTGTGTGTGTGTTCATGGGCATGTGTGTATAAATGCATTTGTGTGCTTTGTATAATGTATATTCTTATCATACTCATATGTTCATGCATGCATACTTATGTCTTCATAACCATACATACATACATACATACATACATACAAGTATGCATATATATATATATACATACATATACATGTATATACATATAAGATTTTAGATTGGAAGAAACAAATACCTTATTATTCTGGCACTAAATATCTGATGATAGATGATTGGCTTTTCTTTATGAAGAAATAACAGAGAATAAAGAAAACAAAAGAAAGAGAGAGAAATTGGGAGAGGATATGGAATGGAAGAAAAAAGACAGAAAGAAAGAAAGAAAGAAAGACAGGAAGACAGGAAGAAAGAAAGAAAAAATGGCAAATGAACGAGCGGTATGAAAGAGAGAAATTAGGACAGAAAGAAGGAGTGAATGAAGTAAAGACAGAAAGAAAATAAAGAATGAATTAAGGAAAGAAAGAAAGAACTGACAGAAAGAATGAATGAATGAATGAATGAATGAATGAATGAATGAATGAAGAATGAAATAAAAGAAGAATGAATGCTAGAAAAAACAAAACAAAGAGAATTAATTAATTAATTAATTAATTAAGGAAAGGGGGAGAAAGAAAGAGAGAAGAACCAAAAAGATAGAATGAATGATTGAAATGAAAGAAAGAAAGAAAAGAACACAAAATGAAGAAAGAATGGAAGAAAGGCAGTGAATGGAAAGTAAAGGCGACAACATGGTGTTGTGTGTGTGTGTGTGTGTGTGTGTGTGTGTGCAGCAAGTTAACAGTGTAAATAACGCCGCAGGACATCAGCAGAATTGAAACACACTGGAGAATAAATTTAGATTTAAAAGTCTTCTTTGAAAACAAAACAAAGAGAAAAATACAAAAAAAAAAACAAACAAACACACAACTTGTTGCAAGCCAGGAAAAGCAACAAACCTTTATACATAACCCACCTGCCCATCCCTGCCAACTTCTCTTGGACTAAAAACCATGCCATGTCAGTTGTAAAGTAAATATGGCTTTTTAGAGGGATTTCTCTTTTTTTAATGGTTATATGTACTTTTGCAATTATTTGTTGTTGTTGTTGGTGGTGCTGTTGTTGTGGTTCTTCATTTCCATCTTCCAATTCTAATTCTTCCACACTTAATGTATTTCAGATACACGCAAGAATAAATAAGTATATGTGTGTATGTATATTTCAAATACATGCTAGAATAAAATAGATATTATATTTTATATGTATACATTTTGTGTATACGTTTAACACATTTATATATTGTATGTGTGTATATATATGTGAGCATGTATACATGTGGATGGTATGAGGTGTGTATAAATGGGTGTATGCATGCATGTGTGTGTGTGTATAAATGAATCTGGTTTGTCTAGTGTGTAAGCATACCTTCATGAAAAATAAAAGGACACACTGAAGTAGAGTAAGATTTAATTTGAGTATTGCAAACTTCAATATATCCTAATGACTGTCAGTTTCAACTTTCAATCAGAAGATGTGACTGGCAGTTCACTTGGATGTATTGAACTGTCCATATCTATATAGGCAATCTTCATCAATTTGTCATATGTAGTACTTGTGAACTTATAGATTTAACTTTATATTATGTTTTATAAATCTTAACTGCTTGGAATACAGTTACTTACTCTATACACACACACACACATAGATACATACATACACACACGTGTGTGTCTGTGTGTATATATATATATATATTGGGTCATCCCATAAATGTGATTTTTTATTTTTCAAAATTAAGATAAACAAACTTCTTTTTTTAATCTAAAATATACCCTCCTTCGTTTTCTTCAATACTCTTCCATCTATTTGGTAGACTTGCAAGGCCTCTCTTCCAAAATTCACTTGTCCGTGATGAAAAATACTCCTCCATTACTGTTCTGACCTCATCTACAGAGTTCATATTTTTTCTGTCTAAATGATTTTGAAGACTCTGGAATAAATGATAATCCAATAGGGCAATGTCTGGCGAATATGGTGGTTGGGACATGGTTTCTTATTCAAACTGCTCCAGCCTTTGGAATGTCATCCTCACTGTATGTAGCCAAGCATTATCCTGATGGAAGAACATCTTTTGTCTTGAAACCAAAGATGGTCGTTTTTCTTCTAGGTTCATTTGTGAGACATGACTGCAAAGAAGAGCACACATTCACTCTCTGCACGCAATTAATCTTGGAGAGTTTGTGAGGAACCCATTGACCCAATTTTCTGACTTTTCCAATGGCATGCAGGTGTTGATGAATGGTTGAATAACAAAATCCAAGCTTCTCTGCTAGTTCCTCAACACTTACGATGGGATTTTCTTCCACCAAGGTTTGCAGGATGTCTTTGTTGAGCTCTACAGATCTTCCAGGATGAGGCTCATCTTCTAGGCTGTTGTTTCCAGCTCAGAATTTCTGGAACCACCGTTGACACTGACTTACCCTTATCGTCTTATCCCCATATACTGCATTAATATTCCTTGCACTTTCCGTTGCGTTGTTGCCTTTGTTGAACTCATAGAGCAAAATATGCCGAATATGCTCCTTTATAGCTTTGAAAAAGTAACTGTTAAAATCGAACTGCACTCTTCAAAACTTGCACTAAAAATAAGTAAAAAAAAAAAAAGGTAGAATTAATACCTGCTTATATAGCAAGTGGATGCAGGCAATTTATCCCGTTCTCCTCCAACTTTTACTTCATGCAATTGAAAAAAAGCGCATTATTTATGGGATGTTGATTCACCGGAAGTAATAAATTACGGGACTCAATATAAATGTAGAGTATTCTTTAACACATTGTATCTGAAAGGTTGTGATTTCCAGAGCCCAGAGTTACTCATTTCTGCTCATCAGCCAATAAACCAAGCCTGGTTTTCTTTTGAAATATCCACTGTCTGAATATTTTTTGAGATATGAAATGAAAGTTTGAAGAAAACATGTCTAAGTGTCTTTTATGCAAATACAGGCTTCCTTGAATTTCATTCTGGTTCAGAGAAAAAAACAGTTTTTGAAATTTTTAATAAATAGGTTTTATTGATATATGTTTTAGTGTGTGTGTGTACATGCATAGGTATATATGTACACATGAATATATAACTGTGTATATAAATATATGTGTGTGTATGTGTGTGTGTGTGTGTATGTGTGTGTGTGTGTGTATGAGTGTACATGTGTGTATATGTATGCATCTGCATAGATGTATGCAAAATGAACAACCACATACATACTCATTGTTTTTAAAAACATTAATTAAAAGAATTAATTAAAAGTATTATTTTGAAACATTGCTTATAAAAGCAACACAATTTCATGACTTTGCTTGTATGGAGTTTGTGATGTTTATAATGATATTACCATGAGAACAAGAATAGAAATCAAAAGCGTGAGCTGTTTTCACACATCATTTACATAGGTTTTTAAATAAAAGAACATAAGGATAAGCGTTCCTTTCAAACTTCCATTTCGTTTTTCAAAACATATTTAATCAGAGGCTATTTCAAAAGAAAACCAGGCTTCGTTTACCAGCTGATGGTCGGATCTGAGTAACTCTGACTACTGATCATCATTTAACATTTGTCCCCCCCCACACACACACACAAATATATCATCATTATTTAACATGTTTTCCATACATACATACATACAGTGACGCCATTTAATTTAAGAACACTTGTATACTAATGTTAAAATGACATTTTTTATATATTCAATTTGTAAGCTGTGAATTAAAATGTATATCAAAATAAAGAAATTTTCATGAGCTTTAATATTGTATACAACTTTACAGCATAACATCAACATATTAATTTTAAATTAAAAGTAAATCTTAATTATTGTAATTTATAGCGTCATTTAACTTAAGAACGATTTGTAAAATTTCATTTTTTTGCTTTTAAAAAGTTCATTCTGAGATCAACAAAAAAAAAACAATAATAATCTCACACAATTAGTATTTTGTAAGATATCCAAAATTACTTAATACTGCTTTGCATCTGCGAAACATAGAATCGTTCAAATCATTTATCACTGCTCCTGAGATGTTTTCCCAATTTTGGCTAATGATGTTTAAAAAAATCATCCTTATTCTTTGGCTTACTACTTTGCACAGCTCTACCCAACATTTTGCAAAGATTTTTGATGAGATTTAGGTCAGGTGACTGCACCAGTCACTGCATCCATTGAACTCTCTTAGACCTAATGTAATCTCTGACTAGGTGCAAGGTCTGTTTCCAATCATTGTCATGCTGGAAAGTCGAAGATCAGTCCAAATGCTTTCAGGTGTATGGAAGCATAGTCTTATCCAATATTTCTAGATAGGACTTACTATCTATAATGCCCTTGGTTTGAATTATAGGACCTGTGCCTTTTCCAGACACATCACACTTCCACCACCATGTTTAATTGTAGGTCAGATGCATTCTGGATGATACTCTTCACCTATGCACTTTCTTACATACTTCCTGCCATCACTGCTGAACAAGTTGAACTTTGACTCATCTGACCACAACACATTTGACCAATCTACTGGACTCCAATTCAAATGCTCTTTTGCGAACTGTATTCAGGCACGTTGATTTTTTAAAGAAATGTATGGCTTTTGCGAGAGACTCTTCTTAGAAGTCAAAACTCTTTGAGATGGGGTTTTTTTTATGGTGGACACTCCAATGGTAAGTCCATATTTTTGCCAAATTTCTTTTAAAATGTCAACAGTGGTTATTTTTCATTATCCATTCTTGCCGTTGTTTTTCTTGGTTGCCCAGGTCAAGAGCAGTCTTTATAATCATTAGTTTCTTTATAAAGATGGACAGCATTGTAGATGGCTGTCTTAGAGCATCTAACTTCATTTGAAATAGCTTTATATGACCATTTCAGCCTACTAAACTGAACAACCCTTGCTCTGGTTTCTGGTGTTAAGTTTTGTCTTTTACCCATCACAACTGTTAAGTAACTTAAAAATTGTAACAGCATGCAAATTACCCTACTTTTATATTAGTCAATAAGAAAAAAAAACAAAAAAAACGAAATTTTAAAAATCGTTCTTAAATTAAGTGGCATCGTAAATTACGTAAAATAAAGTTTATTTTCAAATTAAAATTAATATGTTGATGTTATGCTGTAAAGCTGTATACCATATTAAAGCTTGTGAAATTTTCTTTATGTTGATACACATCTTAGTTCGCAATTTACAACTTGAATATATAAAAAATGCCATTTTAACATTAGTATACTAGCGTTCTTAAATTAAATACCAACACTGTACAGACACACGAGTCTAGGGCATTTACCCCCCATGAACAATACCCCCTCCCGAGGACATTTATCCCCGAGCACAACAGATGATAATTTAAAACTTCTTTATATATTGGTGGTGGGGTAATTAACCAAAGAGAGTAATTGTCCTGGGGGGTAGTTGTCATCGGGGTAAATTGTCCTATTGGGGGGGAAAGTAATTGTCCTGATACGCATACAAATATATATATATATATATATCATCATGATCATCATCGTTTAACGTCCGCTTTCCATGCTAGCATGGGTTGGACGATTTGGCTGAGGACTGGTCAACCAGATGGCTACACCAGGCTCCAATCTGATTTGGCAGAGTTTCTACAGCTGGATGCCCTTCCTAATGCCAACCACTCTGAGAGTGTAGTGAGTACTTTTACGTGCCACCAGCACGAAGGCCAGTCAATTGGTACTGGCAACGGCTACACTCAAAATGGTATATTTTACGTGACACCTGCACAGGAGCCAGTCCAGGGGCACTGGCACGATCTCGCTTGAATGTCTTTACACATGCTACCGGCACAAGTGCCAGGAAAGCGAGGCTGGGCACAGGTGCCATCACGATTTCGCTTTCGCTTGCCCCAACAGGTCTTCACAAGCCAAGTTTCATGTCCAATGAAGGAGACGATGTTGGCATGGGTGCCAGTCGTCTAATTTAGTTTGATTTCGATTCCGATTTCACTTGTCTTAACAGGTCTTCGCAAGTGAAGTTTAGTGTCCAATGAAGGAAAGGTACGCATAAGTGGGCTGGCTACACCCCTGGTGGAGGCCTTGGATTTAGGTCTCACTTGGCTTGCCGGGTCTTCTCACGCACAGCATATTTCCAAAGGTCTTGGTCAGAAGTCATCGCCTTGGTGAGGGCCAATGTTCAAAGGTCGTGCCTCACCACCTCATCCCAGGTCTTCCTGGGCCTACCTCTTCCACAGGTTCCCTCAACTGCTAGGGTGTGGCACTTTTTCACACAGCTATCGTCATCCATTCTCGCCACATGACCATACCAGCGCAATCGTCTCTCTTGCACACCACAACTGATGCTTCTTAGGTCTAACTTTTCTCTCAAGGTACTTACATTCTGTCAAGTATGCACACTGACATTACACATCCATCGGAGCATACTTGCTTCATTCCTTGTGAGCCTACGCATGTCTTCAACAGTCACGGTCCATGTTTCACTGCTATGATGCATGGCTGTTCGTACACATGCATCATACAGTCTGCCTTTTACTCTGAGAGAGAGACCCTTTGTCACCAGCAGAGGTAAGAGCTCTCTGAACTTTGCCCAGGCTATTCTTATTCTAGCAGCTACACTTTCAGCGCACCCTCCCCAACTACTAACTTGGTCACCTAGATAGCGGAAGCTATCAACTACATCTAGTTTTTTCTTCCTGGAATGTGGCAGAAGTTGTTTTCTGCATATTCACAGTGTTTATTGCTCCTGAATATCTGCTACATACAAAAACTAACTTCCTAGTTAACCTGCCTTTGATATTGCTGCACCTCTTATGTGTCCAAAGCTTGCACTTGGTGCATCTTATATAGTTTCTGCCTATGCCTTTTCTACAGATCTAGCAGGGCCATCTACCTGAAGGGGTTAGTGTTTTGTCTACCTTCCTACTTATTAGGACTTTGGTTTTAGCTAGGTTGACTCTAAGGCCCTTCAATTCTAGTCTTTGCTTCCACACCTGAAACTCCTCCTCTAGTTCTGATAGTGACTCAGCAATTAGTGCAAGGTCATCAGCATAGAGGAGCTCCCAGGGGCATCCTGTCTTGAATTCCTCTGTTATCACCTGGAGGACTATGATAAATAGGAGGGGGCTGAGGACTGAACTTTGATGGACCCCTACTTCTACCCTGAATTCTTCACTGTACTCATTTTCAACCCTCACCTTACTGGCAGCATCTCTGTACATGGCTCGCACAGCTCTCACTAACCATTCTTCTATCCCAAGTTTCCTCATTGACCACCAGATGAGGGATCGGAGGACCCTGTCAAAGGCTTTCTCATGTCAACGAAAGCCAGATACAGAGGTTTTTCCTTGGCTAGGTATTTCTACTGAAGCTGTCTTACCAGAAATATAGCATCAATGGTGCTTTTCCCAGGCCCGAACCCAAACTGCATCTTATCTAAACTGACTCGCTCCCTAATTAGTTGGGCTATGACCCTCTCTGTGACTTTCATTACCTGATCTAACAACTTGATACCTCTGTAATTATTTGTATCTAAAGCGCCACCTTTACCTTTGTAGCAGTTGACTATGGTGCTGCTACACCAGTCATTGGGTATGATTCCTTCGTGTATCACCCGGTTAACAATACGGGTGACTAGGCTATAGCCGACACTGCCAGATATTTTGAGCATCTCTGCAGTGATTCCTGATGGGCCGGGGGCCTTCCCTGTCTTCATACTCTTAATTGCTTTATCTACCATGGTACTGTCAACTTGGATAGCTGGTCCCTCAGCTGGGTCGACATTCGGCAGACTCTATTTCTCCCATTCATTCTCTTTATTGAGCAATCTTTCGTAGTGGCGGCTCCAAACCTCTTTCTTTGCAGTCTCGTTTAGTGCAAGCGTACCATCATCCATGCGAACACATTTCTCTCCCATGACATCACGATTCTCTCTCACACACTGTCTTGCAACATGAAATACTTCAAGTCTTTGGTCCTCACGGCGCAGAACATTGGCAAATTTTTTCTTATCTGCTTCCCGTCTGGCTAAATAAACCTGTCACCTAGCTTCCCTTCTGGCAGTCTGATACAATTCCCTGCTACCACCATTCTTCCAGTCCATCCAGGCCTGTTTCTTTTGTCTAATAGCTCTGTCAACAACATTGTTCCACCACCACATTATTTTGGTTTGAGAGAGGACTTTGCACCATCCACAGATCTGGTCAGTGGCCCTCAGCAGGTTGTCCTGTAGAAACAACCAGTTGTCTTCCACATCGTGTGAAGCTACATCCCCCTCTATTTCGTCAAAGGCTTCGAGTAATAAGTCTCTAAATCTCTGTCCAAGTGAATGTGTGTCTATGTGATAAAAAAGTTTGCTTCCCAACCACATGGTTCCAGATTCAGTCACACTGCAAGGCACCGTGGGTAAGTATCTTTTCCTATAGCTTGTGAGGAGATTTGGTAGATGGAAACTGAAAGGAGCCTGCCATGTGCATACATACATACATATATATATATACACATACAAGGAGGTATCTAAAAGTAACCAGAAACATTCTCTGTGGGACAAGCCCATTGTAGTTCAGGCTTCTGCTGCTAGAAGCCACTTGATGCAGCCCTCAGGCATTAATCTGCCAACCAGCGTCATTGGGTGGAGTCGTACTGCAATGTGGTGCTTCTTTGTTTTGCAGTGCTTCTCCCCTCTTCGTCAATTTTTGTGATAGCTGAAATGAAGGACCAGCGTGCTTCCGTTAAATTCTGTTTTCTGCTGAGTAAAACGGCAGCTGAAACAGTTGTCATGCTCCAAATAGCTTGCAAGGACACTACCATGAGCAAAACACAAGTTTATGAGTGGTTTTCACACTTTAAGAATGGTCACAATATATATCATCATCATCATCACCTAATATCCATTTTCCATGCTGGCATGGGTTGCACAGTTTTACAGAAACTGAAGGGCTGTTCAGGCTCCCTGTCTGATTCGGCATGGTTTCTATGGCTGGATACCCTTCCTAGTGCCAACCACTTTACAGAGTGTACTGGGAACTTTTACGCAGCACTGGCATGGGTGCTTTTTATGTGGCACCAGCAACTATGAGCCTGCAAGATTAGGGATGCTCAGCTGGAGAAGGTTGCAGGGGAGGAACCTGTATGCAAGGGCATCCACACTTTTACTTAGCTTGACATAACTTTTCAAGCACAGCAAACTACCAGAAGTCTCAGTCCTCTGTTGTCCACCCTGTGAGTCCCAATGTCTGTAGATCCTTTCTTACTACTTCATCCCACGTCTTCCTGGGTCTACCCTTTCCACATGTTTCCTGTACAATTAGAGTTCAGCACCTCATGATGCAATTGTCTTCATTCATATGCACTACATGGCCATACCAGGGTAGTCTTCTCTCTTGCATGCTATACCTGATGCCTCATACACCCAGTTTTTCTCTCAAATCACTTACACTCTGTTGTATATGCACACTGACATTACCCACCCAGAGAAGCATACTGGCTTCATTTCTTTCAAGCCTTTGCATATCCTCTGTAGTCACAGCTCATGTCTCACTGCCATGTAGCTGTTCATACACAGGCATCATATAATCTGCCTTTCATTCTGAGGGAAAAGCCATTCATTACTAACAGAGGTAGTAGCTCTCTGAACTTTGCCCAGCCTATTCTTATTCTAGCAGCTATGCTTTCAGAACAACCTCCCCTACAACTAATTTGGTCACCTAGATAATGGAAATTGTCTACTACTTCTATCCCTCCGCCCCCCTCCGGCATATGAGGGAGTCTATTTTTGTACATTTCTGGTGTTTAATGTACCTGCACATCAGCCACATGTAAAGACTACTTTCTCTGTCAGCCATCCAGTGATTCTGCTGTACCTCATATATGTAGTCATCCAGTGATACCGATGCACCTTTTATGTATATACTGCTGCACCTCTTACATATATATATTTGTATGTGTGCATGTATATGTGTGTCTTTGTGTCTGTGTTTGTCCCCCACCACTGCTTGACAACTGGTGTTGGTGTGTTTATGTCTTCATAACTTAGCACTTTGGCAAAAGAGATCGATGTAATAAGTACCGAGCTTCAGGAAAAAGAACTGGAGTTGATACATTGGACTAAAATTCTTCAAGGAAGTGCCCCAGCATGGCCACAGTCTAATAAATGAAACAAGTAAAAGATACATATATATATATATATATATATATATATATATATATGAAGAGATATAAGGATATATAGAAAAGATATCTTTTATATGAAAGATATCTATAAAAAAGATATAAGACATATATATATATATATATATAATAATATTATTAGGGACAAAATCCAAAATTACAGGTAAAAAACTCAATTAAAATCAATTTATAAAAAATTAAATTGAGCCTTATAGATAAAGTATATATAAAATATATATAGTTTTAGGGAAAATAACCAATTTTCAAGAACTCATCGATGAAAATCCACTATCACATATAGAAAAATTAATAATTAAAAGCACAATAAATGAGTATAATATAAAGTAAAGTAAATATCATAAGATAAATATTTGAAAATTGGTTATGAAACACGTGTAATCTTTTTATTTTCTTTTCTATTTGAAAATTGGTTATGAAACACGTGTAATCTTTTTATTTCTTTTCTATTTGAAAATTGGTTATGAAACACGTGTAATCTTTTTATTATATTTATCTTATGATATTTACTTTACTTTATATTATACTCATTTATTGTGCTTTTAATTATTAATTTTTCTATATGTGATAGTGGATTTTCATCGATGAGTTCTTGAAAATTGGTTATTTTCCCTAAAACTATATATATATATATATATATATATATATATATAAGACATATATATATATATATATATATATATATATATATATATATATATATAGTGTGAGTTATATTGCTTGACATTGTAACATGCATTTCAAACTTCATGTGCATCATTATACATTGAAAGAAAACAACTGTGAAGAGAAATCATGTATTATAACCTAAGTTTCCTTTCATTGGTCTCCACAGTTAGAAAGATCATAGAATACATAGCAGAATAAACAAAACTGGAGTGACAGTTCTTAACTTATACAAACTCTCCCATTTCACTAACATACATATGTACTTGCATATAATATAACAGAATAAATGATGGACAGGCAGTTGTAAGGCAGCAAATCATTTAGACCATATTTATACAGAAATGAGTACAAAAGCATATAAATTTAGCAGAAAACCAAGAGAACCCAGATAATGAATGAAACTTCATAGTGATTCAACATAGACAGGTACAGATGCAGAAAATGTCATCGATGAGATAGAGGAGAATTTGAGTAGTTCTTCATGCTTATTCAGCCTAGATATCTTAGATTTTGCTGATCTGCCAACTGCCTGTCCATCTTTTATTCTCTTATACTTATATCAATTTGACTTGTATATTGCTTATAGTCAACTCATTTCCACAGATTTTGTACTCCTTCACTCAACGTCACATTTTAAACATTAAGTTTGTTCTCAGCATTTATTGTGTGAACATATTATATTTTTACATTTTCTTACCTATTATATATGCTTATATCTATGCGTATATAGAAGATGCATGAGCATTCTTCAGCACTAGATGAAAAATTCTTAAATTTTGTAACCTGTATGCAGGGTCAAGATGGTTTTTGAGTTTGCTCACAGCTACAAAGGTAGGAAAAACAATTAACAATTAACATGGTGCATGATAGGTCATGCTCCTTTGTGACTGGTGGCTAAGCTATATATTGTGTGCGTGCATATGTGTGTGTATGTATATATATATAGCACACACACATATACATACATACATACGTATATGTGTGTGTGTGTATATATATATATATATATATATATATATATATATATATATATATATATATTTTTTTTAAAAAATAACGTTGACCACTAACGTGGATAATTAATGTGCTAGAAATAGATCACATCAAGATGTGATCTATTTCTAGCACATTAATTGTCCACGTTAGTGGTCAACGTTATTTTTAAAAAATGTACCTTAATCCCCTGAGATTGCAGATACTATTTCTGAATCTCTTTGATTCTTTAGATGTGCTGGCCTCCTGATAATTAATCGATATTAATTAATATATGATTAATTACCAGATTTTATAATTATATATATATTTACTCTTTTACTTGTTTCAGTCATTTGACTGCGGCCATGCTGGAGCACCACCTTTAGTCGAATCAAATCGACCCCAGGACTTATTCTTTGTAAGCCTAGTACTTATTCTATCGGTCTCTTTTGCCGAACCGCTAAGTTACAGGGACCTAAACACACCAGCATCGGTTGTCAAGCGATGTTGGGGGGACAAACACAGACACACAAACATACACACACACACACACACACACATATATATATATATATATATATATATATATATATATATATATATATATATATACATATATACGACAGGCTTCTTTCAGTTTCCCTCTACCAAATCCACTCACAAGGCTTTGGTTGGCCCAAGGCTATAGTAGAAGACACTTGCCTAAGGTGCCACACAGTGGGACTGAACCCGAGACCATGTGGTTGGTAAGCAAGCTACTTACCACACAGCCACTCAAGAGTACTAGATAGTACCAGTGTTGCTAAAATTAAGAGTTGAAATATACTCAAATAAGCCACTATATCACTAAAAAGTTAACAGGCTGATGAAATTGAGGAGTGAGTAAAAATAGTCAACATACCATAATGTGGGGAAGACACAAATGAATTTGCAGATATACCCCTATCACGTAATTTCGGACTCTGAGATATTATCTCTTAGTCTTCCTCAGTGGGTCTTGCTGCCTGGGATTAAACTAATACTTGCTTTGTCATGCCTGTTAAAATCATTGAAGAACTAGCGCCAGATTCAAATGACAAAAGTGTATAATTATACATAAGTGAAGATATTATTAATAAATAATAATAATATAAGTGGCAAGCAAGCATAAAACCAAAGAGGTAAAATTATAATTTATAATCAAGGGTACCAGTGTTGCTAGAAATAAGTGTCGAAAAATACTCAAATAAGCCACTATATCACTAAAAAGTTAACAGGCTGACGAAATTGAGGAACAAGTAAAAATAGCCAACGTATCATAGCATAGGAAAGATGCAGAGAACTGGTCTGTATTAAGATCTGAAATGAAATATTTTCTCTACTCTGATGATGGAGGCTTGTGTTATCCAATGTTGATTGCCTCCATTATGGCTGCATATTGTGATGAACTACATCTACCAATGTTATTATGGATCTCCAACCCCCAGAAACAGCTGTTGGACTTTTAACATCTTTCTTCCACCCCTTTAATTTTTTGTGTCATTTGTACACTGTGTAAGTTGGATCTATTAATATAATTATTTATATATTTATACTTAAAGATTCATTGCTTAAAAGTCTTTACCTTTTCCTTTCTCTCGTTTTGCATGTATATATGTTTACATATTTTGTATTTCATACCCAAACTATAATATTTAATATAGTCTAATCTTGACAGCTGTTTTCATTGAACCATAACTTATGCAATAACCATGTCTATCATGTAATAAAGATTCATAATATCATAGGTGTATGGAATAACACAAATTTTTTATAGATCTGAGGTGAAATTATATTATCCTGATCAGAATATATAGAGGCAATGGAACTAGGCACAGCCTTCTGGCTTGCTAGCTCCAGTCAAACTGTCCAGTCCATGCCAGCAAATAAAGCAGATGTAGAATGATGATGAAGATGTGTACACACACACACACACACACACAGTTCAATCCAGACCTTTTCCCCTTTTTTCTTGATTATTCTTTTTATTTTATTTTTCTTCTTTCAATTTATTCTCATCTTTCCTGTTCTCTTTTTGTTTTACACACCATTCTGATGAAGGTCTATGTCCAAAAAATCATAACACCATGCATTGGCACATATCAAACTGGTTTTGAAATCTGAAATCAGCTTGTTAAATGGTAAAGCACTAAACTAACCACCCCGCCATGAGTCTCTTTAACTTCTGCCAATTAAGAATTAAATGTGTGTGTGTGTGTGTGTGTGTGTGTGTGTGTGTGAGAGAGAGAGAGAGAGGGGGGGCAGAGAGAGGGAGAGGGAGAGAGAGAGAGAGAGAGAGAGAGAGAGAGAGAGAGAGAGAGAGAGAGAGAGAGATAATGAGAGATAATTCAGTTTTATTTCAAGATTTCTTGCCAGTAAAGAGCTGGTTTCTAAGCTAGATATGAGGCTTCTTCATTGGAATTTCAACATCAACAGTGTAGTTTTGTATGTATGTATGTATGTATGTATCTATGTATGTATGTATGTATATGTGCAGATTTGTATGTTTTGTTTTATGTATGATGTATTCTCATGCATATAGTTGCATGTCTAGACATGCTCATATATACTTAAATGATAAACTTATGGAAAATTTTACAGATTTTTTTCAGTTCCAGTGATGGCTTGAATCTGTGATCTTCGAATCAGCTTTCTTCTTTCTGGTTTTGAGAAGCCTAATTTCTCAAGATTGGTATTTAGACAGGGAATTACATATCCCAGTGCCACAATAATTACAGGTATAAACCTGAGCTTGTAATTTGAGTAGAGTAGAAGTAGATTTCTCAATAGTTCAATGTAGCTATTCTCCTTTTCACTGATCTTCAGCTCTATGTTAACCCCGGCTGGGCAGCTGGTTTCCACAACTGTATAGAATTTCTCTTCCTTATCCCAAGTCACTATGTCAGGTCTCTTATGTTTACATTTTATTGAGGTTTTCACTGGGGCATTCCACCAGTACCCTTCTTATTATGAGTAGCTATGGCTTCTACAATATTGTAGGTTCTTATTTCTTTGTCTTTGGGGTTATCCTTCCGACAGATCTCATTAAACAGTGTCTTAGCTACAACATCATCGGCAGATAATACCAGGATGACATTTTCAGACAACTGCTTATGACGTGGGTGATATTTTCAGTGTTAACTCCACAAAGTCTGCATTGGTTATTATATTTTACTGCTTTTCCTGTGCCTTTATCCCTTTGGTGCATCAAGTATTTCATTGATATTTCCTGGATTGCAAACGCATATCCTTCAAAGTGGGAATTAGTAATACGGTTGTTGGTCCATGATAGACTGCTTTGATGATCAATATTACTATCATCCTGGAGCTTTCTGCAAACACATCCATGCATGATCTTCTGCTGATACAAGCTCATCCTTTCATCTGATGATACGTTGTGGTAGAGTCGTGCGGCTTCTTTGGGCATGTATTTAAGGTTATCAGACAAATAATGCTGCTTAAGGAGCTGCTTTCCAAGTCTCATGATGTTATCAGCTTCATGTATGCAAACTTGGTCAGGGGATGCACTTTGAACACTTGAAGGTTAAAAGATGTTGCTGAAGGAATATGATACAACATCCAAAGGCAGTTTGGGTCAATGTTAGGCCTCTACCTCCTTGTTTTCGTTTTAGGTAGAGGCAGTAACATCACTGTTGATGTGGAAATTATGTGTGCTGGTTATGTATATATGCATGCATGCATGTATGTATGTATGTATGTATGTATGTATGTATGTGTGTGTGTATGCATGCGTGTATGTATGTATATATGTATGTATGTATGCATGCATGCATGTGTCTATGTATGTATGTATGTATGTACGTATTGTTTGTCACTGTACTTCATTAAATTTATGCAATAATGCTATTATATATTTTTGGCTATGAGCAATTTTCATCTCACATCTAAGACCTGACAACTGTTATTTTATCTCATTGTAACAGCTAAAAGTGAAATATTGACTCCCCCTTAAAGATGACCAAGAAGGAGAAAAAAACAATGCTGAAGATGATGATGACAGTAGTGGTGAAGATGATGTCAGTGATGATGATGATAATGGGATGGCGGTGAAGATGATGATGATGATAAAGATGACAATCATTGTTGCTGATGACAATGATGATGGCGATGTTGATGATGATGATGATGGTGGTGAAGATGTCAGAGTATCCATTTCAACAAATGTGTTATGAAATAATGATAGTGTTAATCAAAAGTGGCGCCATCTGATAGTGAAATTGGGGTGGGTACAGGGAAGTGAAGAGGGAGGGGATAAGATGAAGGAGAGTGTGAAATGGTGTGGAGAGGTGCTGAGATATTTAAAATTAAGAAATTTAGAATGAATAAGCTAAATGATGACATAAATAAATAGAAAATAAACAAATAAACAAAACAAAAATTAGTTAGAATTGATCTCACTTCCGCAGTGATGTATAATGATTTGATTGCTAAACTGGACAATTTCATATAAAGATCAAATTTTCTCTGTCGTTTGTATTAGTATATGTATGCCTGAGCACATATATATAAATATAGATACATACATACATACATCATATATATATATATATATATATATATATATATAATTATATGTATTTCTTCTATCTTAATGAATAAAAATTCTTCGGATAGAATAAATGGGTTAATAGAAACCAATGTAGCAAAGAACACAAAATAACTGTGGTTTAGTTCCTGTTTTTAAGGCAGGAACTCCTTGAAATTTTGGGTATTTGAGTATATTTAAAAATTTAAGGAATGGAGAAAACGCATGTTATATATATATATATATATATATATATATACACGCACACACACACACATATATAAAATGTTTGTATGTATGTGTGTGTGTGAGTGTGTGTGTGTATCTTTTACCTGTTTCAGTCATTAGACTGCAGGCAGCCATGCCTGGTGCACTGCCTTGGAGAGATTTAGCGGAATGAATCAACCCCAGAACTTATTTTTTTAAAGCCCCGTACTTATTCTATCAGTTACTTTTGCTGAACCACTAAGGACATAGACACACATACAAGGACACAAACGCACATACAAGGACATAAACATACCAACACTGGTTGTCAAGTGATGGTGGTGGTGGTGGTGGACAAACACAGACACAAAGACACACATACATCAATATATTTACACACAATGGGCTTCTTTCAGTTTCTTATTTCTTTATTGCCCTCAAGGGGCTAAACATAGAGAGGACAAACAAGGACAGACAAAGGGATTAAGTCGATTACATCGAACCCAGTATGTAACTGGTACTTAATTTATCGACCCCAAGAGGATGAAAGGCAAAGTTGACCTCGGCGGAATTTGAACTCAGAACGTAACAGCAGACGAAATCCCGCTAAGCGTTTCGCCCGGTGTGCTAACGATTCTGCCAGCTCACCGCCTTTCAGTTTCTGTCTACCAAATCCACTCACAAAGGTTTCGGTCAGCCTGTGATTGTAGTAGAAGACACTTGCCCAAGGAAACACACAGTGGGGTTGAACCAGAAACATGTGGTTGAGAAGAAGACGTCTTACCACACAGTCACACCTGTGACACACACACACACACCGTCCTGCAGACAAGAGAGAGAAGGAAAAATAAGGCAACTACAACCAGCCCTGATCAGTAAACCTTTCCATGCAGCCTCTGCTGTCATACCTGTTTGTTCCAAATTGGACTCATCAGGCATTAGGAAGCCTGCAACTGATGTGGCTGACCTCTCTAAATCTTCACTCGTAAAACTAAGTCATGATGATGATGATGATAACGTCTGTACGTATGCCATTATTCAGTTTTAAATCAAGATTTCTTGCCAATAGAGAAAGAACCGGTTTCTAACCTAGATCCAAGTCACCTTCATTGGAATTTCAACATCAACAACAGGGTATTTTTATTTGTTTGTATGTATGTGAGCATGCATGCATACATGTGTGTATGTATGTATGTATGTATGTATGTATGTATGATTTGTATGTTTTGCTTTATGTATGTATTCTCATACATATACTTGCATATCTAGACATGCTCATATATATATATTTAAATGACAAACTTCTGGAAAGTTTTACAGATTTTTACAGTTCCAGTGATGGATTGGATCTGTAGTCTTCGAATTAGCTTTCTCCTTTCTGGTTTTGAGAAGCCTAATTTCTCAAGATTGGTATTTAGGCAGTGTGTTACATATCCCAGAGCCCC
>NC_142953.1:16383460-16390960 GCF_046866305.1 Octopus bimaculoides
GGCCATAGAAAAAAACTCCTCTAAAAACTCCATGCTTAGAAAAGTGAACATTAATACAGTGATGATGATGATGATGATGATACACACACACACACACACACATACATAGTGTAGTATAAAAGTACAATCAGAGATGTGATATATAACAAAAGTTTTGAGGTCAGAAGAGATGTGAACATTGAAGAAGTGAATTGATTGTGTTATGACATCTGGCTAATTACCTAGTGTAATAATTACAATCATCTTGCTGAAATAGATATATATGTTGTCTGTGTATATTATAAAATACATGCACCCCCCTCCCATACACACACACAAAATATTTATAATTTAAAAACAAATGTTGATTGACTCTAGCTGTAATCTTTTGTCTCAGAAAAACTTCTCAAAGAGACTTGCATGTTAAAAAACAAAGCTCACTCAGAATATTGTTGTCAGACCATTAGACACCAGTGTTTTGACCTCAGTTGGTCCCCTCAATGACAACCACCCTCCACCAGACATTCTGAACTATGCCATAAGATATTTGTTGCAATATAAAAACCAGTAAACAAAACATTCACTGAACTGTGTGGAAACAGACCAGGCAAGAATTCAATTAATGTATGCTCTTGTAACAGCATTAGATTAAAATAACAAGATGTGTCATTAATAATGTATATACAAATGTTGAATGGTGCTAACTAAATCTCTTTGAGAAGTTTTTACAAGAGGAAATACTGCAGTTTATGCCATTCTACAACTGGATATACATTATAAATATTATATACATGATTATTTTAATCTTATACTGTTTGAAGTATGTGTATACATTATCAACATCATCATCAGTTTTAACATACACTTTTCCATGCCTGCATGAATCAGACAGTTTACTGAAGTAGATTTTTCTTACCTGTTTCAAAGCAATGGTAATATTTCCCTATGGTCAGACATGTTTTAACAAAACACTAGAAATAAATGACACTCATTCATTTACAATAATGACGGAAATGCAAACACACACACACACACACACAACAGGCTTCTTTCAGTTTCCATCCAGCTCTCTTAATGGTAGTCTTAATACTAATGATGCTATTGGTTTAATAGCAATCAGATCAGCAGGAAATCACCATCATCATCATTTAACATCTGTTTTCCATGCTAGCATGGGTTGGACGGTTTAACAGGAACTGGCAAGGCCAGAAACAGCACCAGGTTCCATAATCAGTTTTAACATGGTTTCTACAGTCGGCTGCCCTTCTTAATGTCAACCACTCTATAAAATGTTCTGGGTACTTTTTATGTAGCACCAGCACCAGTGCATTTTATGTGGCACTGGCCACATCTATTCTGCTGGTGTGGACAAATTCTGCAATAGTGGGTCAAGTACAGCAATGTGCCAGGTATCTCAGTCCCTTATTATCTCCTTCATAAGGCTCAGTGTTTTGAGGTTAGCCTTCAATACTTTGACCCATGTCTTCCTAGGCCTCCCTCTTCCACAACTTCCATCCACTTTCAGTGATTGGCTCTTTTTTGGCAACTGTCCTCATTCATATACATCACATGACCAAATGAGAATTTACTTAGGGACTCCATCCTTACAAATGGATGTAATAGTTAAGTGAACAATAATAACATATTTAAATTAGTGGAAACAAAATTAAAATACAAGCAATTAGAATTACATTTGCAATGAGAAGAAAGAAATAGTCTCAATGATACAAGCTAATTAAATCTTGCTGAAAACTATGAAATTCAAATTAATCATAATTGAAATTATGTATGCAGTAATGAAATGTAAAGTATTATAGTTTATATTTTCTAATTTTTTACTGCATATTTAAGACGTCACTTTTGAACCACCTGATCATGTGGTTTCAGGCCCTATTATTATTAGTAACCTAGTAGTAAAAGTGTGCTTATGCAAGTGTGTGTGCGTGTGTAAATATCAAGCAATGAGAATGAGTGCTCAGCACCACATTGGTGGATAAAGATTCTTTATTTGTGTATTAAGGTTACCATTGGTTTCCTGTTAAGGAATACGTTAACAATTATTCAAGCACATCACATAGAAAAATTGGTGTTTGTCTCCATTTTGGAACCAAAACAATGATTATATATATATTGGCAGACCCAGGACTATAGTAGAAGACACTTGCCCAGGTGGCATGCAATGGGATTGAACCCAAAACCACATGGTTGCAAAGTGAGCTTATTATCCACACTGCCATGCTTGTGTTTATGTGTGTGTGTGTGTGTGTGTGTGTGCGTGTGTGTGTGTGTGTGTGTGTGCATATACATAAGTATATATGCAATATTTACTTGTATACATGCTGATGGTAATGTAAAAGAGTGATTTAGTGTGTTTGTGTGAGTGTGCATGCACACATCTGTGTGCATGTCTGTATGTATGTGTTGAGTGAGTTGTATGTCTATGTTTGCATGTGTGTATGTATTTATAAACTCATGCACATACACATATTTATGGACAAAGATGTCTGAAAGTGGTTAGCTAAATAAATCAACTTCTCTGTAAAAGTGAGGAGTTGTTTTAACAGAATAATGTGGATTGTCCATCAAACATGTCACATGATTCTTCTGAAGTCCATTCTCAGTTATTTATGGTTACTGAGTCGAGAGACATTAGGCATAATCTTGCAATCTAACACGAAACTATGGAAATATATATAATGTTGTCTAAATTACCTGATGCCAAAAATAACTAACCAAACTGCCTGTGTAGGATGTGACCAGCTAGCAGCAACTAGTGCAGCAGGTAGATATATAGATTGTGAGCAAAAAGGAGAGCATCTAACAGGAATATATACATACATATATATATATATATACATATATATATATATATATATATATATATATATATATATATATATATATATATATATATATATATATTATGTGGCAAGACTTCAACAAGTAGAATAACACTTGATCATCTAAGAGATAAAGAAAGTGTTATAACAAAAACCACAAGTCTTGTTAAATACAGCTACCCAGAGTTTTTCTGGTCAAAACATTAATTTATATATATATATTACAACAAAATTTTATACAGAGTTACCTAACGTTTTGTGCCCGCAATGGAAAGCCTTGTGGACAGCTTGTCAGACTCTATATGAATACAAAATCTATGTCACAGATGTGAGAAAACACTCAGAACTCAAGGAATATGAAAAAAACGTTAATGAGTACAGGTCAATTTCCCTTAATCAGAGGGAAAAAACATTTATATACTCAGAGAGGCCTAACAAGCAAATGGGGAGATCCGATTTTCTAGTAAATAGAGCTTGAAGTGGATACATTTAGAAAACACTTCTTTACAGCTGCTAAAGTGGCAGTCTTTTTAAAGTCCTTAAGAATTTTGGTTCTCTCTGTGATGCAGATCTTGCAACAGTCACTTCCATTAATATATGGGCCCAGAAAATCAACTAATTCCCACTAGACACCACATGGAGTCCCTTGATCTTTGAGGTGCCACACATGGTGGGCCAGGGATGGACAAACTGCCTTTCTGGCACTCTGAAGGATAACTAGTGGTTAAGAAAACGTTTCTTGAATGAAGTACTTGCCGAACCAATATATTTATAAACATGAGATGTGGCCCTATTCACACTCCTGGTAACATATGGCATGGGGCTGGTCATCCCATCGGTGTCAAAGATGAATGTTTGGTCCTCATCAGAGATGGCAGAACTGGAAACGGCAGATATCTCCTCCTATCCAAGTTAGTTCTGGATAGGTAATTTTTTCCAGGTGCAGTGTTTGTACTGGTCACTCTATCTGCATCTATGGTGTGTTCATTATCCGTGGTGGTGGTACTGGGATCTTTGGTGACACTCTCTATGATGCTGGTCCCAGCTTGGTTATTATCTCTGGGCATGGCGTGAGACCTGGTTAATCTGCTAATAATATTGTTGTTTGATGTTACATTACTGTTATTATGGTCTAGGTATCACTGTAGCCTCATATATGAGCCCTACAGCCTCGCATTGGTCTCCTACTGGACAGTTATTATATACCCTGAAAGAGCAACCTGCCCCCTCCCTTGTATTGTAGGTACTTGATAAAATGTTTTTTTATATTAGGTGCACAACTAAAGGAGACTCTTAGGCTGTGCTTGTTATATAAATGCTTGTATCTATGTATGGGTGTAAAATGTTTGTCTGTTAATCTAAGGAAAATTTTTCCCACACAAGCCTTGATATTGAGTGAGAAGGGCAGAGCAAATGAAACGACATTTCTGTGGTGCTTCCTTTTCCGGGTGCTAGGGCCAGGCATGTAGGAGATGCGAACCTTAAACCTACTCAATGCCAGTACCTTATTGTAGTAGGGGGCAGTAGCATCGAAGATATCTTGGCTTGAGGATAGATTCATGATCCCCTTGCTTACGCCTTTCACTAGGTTCTTGAAAACTAGTGGGGTGGGGACAAGAGGCTGTGCTAATATAAGACAGTCTCTCATTTGGCTTGTGAGAGGGCCTGTATGTACCAGAGCCCAGATCTAAAGTAATGTCTAAAAAATCTACTGTAGAGAGATTAGTCTCAATGGTGATCTTAAGACCCATTGAGCCTAAGGTGCTTATCAGGTCTTTTTTTAAGTCTTTCTAACATGTGGTCACTGACTCCTCTAGAGAAGGCTAGGGTGTCATCTCTGTAGAAGCCAAAGAAGACTGAAGGAAACCTTTTTCCTAAGGTGCCCAGGATATACAGTCCAATAAGATCACAGATGTCGGCACCGTCATATGCTCCCATAGCTACATCAAAGGAGCACTCGGGATCAGATTGCTTGACCCAAGTTGAATCTTTGCTGAACAGCACCGTTTTCTTGGCATGCATGATAACTCTAACATCACTATTACTAATATCTGTGAAGCCTTTGGCAAAGGAAAGTGCCTTCAAAAATAACTCTTTCGAAATAGAGGGATAAAAATCAACAATGTCGAACTGTGTAAATCTAGCTCTGCCTCTGCTCTCATGGTTGGCAATGAACCATGAGGTTACCTCATTGGTGCTGCACCATAGAGCAAGGCTTGTGTGTCTCCTTATGTCGTCAATTAATCTTCCTCAGTATATACTTACCCGCCTGGCCAATCTCATACTTGGCCGGGTTGATCAGGCAGCATTTGAGGTTAGAGGCAAAATCCAGCTTGTGATCTTTCAGAGTTATAAAAGCATTTCTCTTGGCCAAGATCTCTACTCTGTCTGCTATACCTAGATTGCTAAGTGTTTAACTTCACAGTTAATGTTATTGTAAGTGTGTGGGGAAGCATGTCTATATTTTTGTGTGATTGAATCATATATATATACCGGCAAATGTACCTGTCCTTTGGACAGTGTAATTATTATAATAGTGCACTCCTGTGGACAGTTTAAGTTGAATTAGCTCACAGTTAGAAGTTGTTTCAAGTTGGTAAGTGTAAAATGTATAATTACCATTTTCATTAGCAGTTTATGATATGGTATTAAGAAACTTCATGAATAAACTTTTTTAAATACAAATTTGGCAGTTAGTAATAAATGAAAGTCCATGAAATGAGATCGCAATTGCAGTAGGCATTAGGGATCCTATATTTTACTTGAAGCATTTTGTATCATGTACTTATTTTTCTTGTAATACCTGACACAACCACGTTGAACCTTTTTTTCAATAAAAGTCATGTATGATAAAGAAAAGCAAACATTTATAACAAACACACAAATAGAATAATGGCATGTACAAAAATAAAAGAGCATGCTTATGAGCGAACAGCATGTGTGAAGTAAGAAGGGTCATTGAAGGTAATGTACTGTTAACAGCAGTCAGGGAAATGAAGCAAAATATCAATGGAATGGCAATGCAGGAAGTCTCATTGCTAATGGCTACAGTCTGGTGTAGATGTGAAGAATGCAGTAGAGGAATAACTACTGTAGGGCTGCTTTGTAGATGACATACTTTGTTTTTCCTTCAGGAGCATAGATGAATTAGTTGTCTGGATGGCCAGCTCTGGAACAACCGACATAGAACTGTCCATGGGAAAAGCATGATGTTTGAAGGTCCAATCCGAAAACTTTCAGTGACTGACCTTGTGCTCTGTTAACTGTCATGGTGAAGCTGAGTTTCAGAAGGAACTGAAGTCTCTGCATAGGGTAGGGGCAGTCTGTTGGGGTTACCGGAATTTTCAGAATGAAAACAGTATTATTTTTACCATGTCTCATAATAATTAGGGCTTCAATGACATGGTCCATCATTTGTTTGACCACAAGGCGAGTTCCATTGCATAGTGTGGGTGCATTTGGATTGCGTAGGAGGATGACAGGGTAACCGACTTAAGTGAAGTTCATGGACAGGGAGTCCTGGAGGATCTTGAGAGTTGAGAAATTCTTTTGGAAAGTGTGTAACCTGATCGAGGTCGGTAACGGTATCAACTGATCTGTAACAACATTCTTGAGAAGGTAACTGACTGAGTAAGTCATAGTTAAGAGTGTTGACAGCTGCATTTGTAGGTGCAAGAACAGCCCTGTCGCGAGGCCAGTCTGGTTTCATGTATTCTGTTGTAAGATTTGGGTAAATGGCAGAACATAAGTCAACAAGGATGGAGACAGTGTGGCCAATGGTGGTAGTATCAATGTATTCGCTGTTATCGGACATAATTTGTCCATTGATGATTTCAGGGAGCATTTCTGAAAACTAGATTGTAAGCTGACCAGTCTGTAAGAGTGATCTCATGTTGATGGTGAGTTGTTTTGATTAGACATGTGACCAAAGGAGGGATTTTTAAGGCAGATTTTCAAAGTTCATCAGTGGGTGTTCCTTTGGGTATAATAGGCAAAGTTTATTGAAAATCTCCTGCAAGAAGTAGAGTCGCATTTCCAAGGATGTTGTTTGATCTAAGGTCTCTCATTGTAGTATGAAATGCTTGTAGGAAACATTTATAGAACATAGTTGCTTCATCCCAAACAATGAGTTTGCACTTTTTCAAAACTGTCATTTCATCCGAGGAATGTGTTACATGGCACACTGGGTTTTCTTGATGTGCTACATTGAAAGGCAATTTGAAGGTAGAGTGTGCTGTTCATCTGCCATTGAGAAAAGTCGAGGCTATTCCTGGGGAGGCAACAGCAATAGCAAGGTCACCATTATGCTGCAACTTTGCAAGAAGATTCAGGAGGGATGTTTTTCTAGTTCTACTGGGTGTGTCTAAGAAGATGATTCTGCCACTGTGTGTGTAGATGTTTCCAAGGATAAAATTGTATATGTCAGCTTGATCAGAATTGAGAAGGGGCTTGTTGTCTGCAATGCACTGTTTGAGCTTGTGGATGCTTCTGGTGTAAGGGAGGCAATCAATTTCTGACCATTACTTCACAGAGTTACCTCTCTTGTCCACAACATTCACCATACAAGGTTTTTCTGACCATAGATGCCTCTTTACTCCATATTACTCCATAAGTGAAAAGTTTAAAGAGTATAGTACCATCTGTGGAACATAAGTGATGTATTTTCCAAGTGTGAATGAAA